>NW_017731371.1:2907877-2947747 GCF_001890085.2 Hipposideros armiger
TAAAAAAATAAAGATAAATAAATAAATAAATAAATAAATAAATGAGCAGGAGTTCTTGTAATTCCACATGTCTGAACATTTCTGCAGACATGCTTGGAAAACATAGAGCTTTGGTACCAAGCTTTAGACTTACACTTCAGTTTTTCAAACTATTTGAGAATCTAAATAAATGTCTTCATGCAGGGCTCTTTTCCACCAACTTCCTTAAATCATTTGTTAATAAGTATAGTTTTGATGCCTGAAAATGACCATACAAAAGAGCAAATGCATTTGCTTTGCCGCTGGCTCTAGCATGGCATTCTATATGGAAACAATCACATCCAATTCTTTGTCCCCCTTGGTTGTAAAATTAAGGTGCATTTTTATTTATGGCTCTGTGGGGAATAAGAGAACTATTGAAGCAAATGGGAAACTGGTTCAGGAAAAGGAAATTCAAAAAAGAATATAGTTGGATACAAGTGAAGAGATTTCCTCTGTATTTATATCAGCCATGCAAGGCTCAAAGGGCACCATCTAACTGGCCTGTTCTTATGTGGGAAATCTAGTTATCTAGACTTTTAAAGAAGTGAATGTAAGGGCCGGCCGTGTGGTGCGATGGCTAAGAACTGGCTTGGGATGCCAGAGGGCCCCGGTTCAGATCCCACATATGAGGGCCAGTGACACAGCCCTCCACATCTAAGATGCTGAACAACAGCTCAACCTGGAGCTGGGCTGCCATGAGTCGCTGGCGCCGGCTTAGGCTGCAGCCCCTGCTGCAGTGGGTTGCCATGGGCTACCGTATGTAGCCAGCAGCCAGAGCAAGCAGCCAGCAGCCGCCGTGAGCGGCTGTCCAGAAGCCGGCGACTGATCTGCCTCGCCCTGGAAGAGCGCAATGATGGTGCCAACTTGGGCCAGTAAAGCAACGTCCTCCCCAACTATACTGAAGAACAAAATGACAGCAACTTGTCTGTTCCCCTTCCTCCAATTCCCCAGCACTGTTCCCATCCCCCCAATTCCCCAATTAAAAAAAAATTTAAAAAAAAAGAAGTGAATGTAAGTTGACTCTAGGTAGTTTAAGGAATTAACTTTGGGAGACTGGATGGAGAATGGGACTAGCAAGACTTCAATTAATATGTAAGGAAGAAAAAGGGATTTTTATGGTAGAAATTAAAATTTTTTCCAATTGGCATGTCACTTCATTGAACCAAGTACCTCAAACTTTAAAAATAAAGAGGCTTAAGAGAATGAGAGGATAAGCCAGAGACTGAGAGAAAATATTTGCAGAAAACATATCCAATAAAGGACTGTAATCCAAAAAACACAAGAACTTTTAAAACTCAAAAGTAAGAAAATGAACAACTCAATTCTTAAGAAAAGGAAAAAAGACCTGAAAAGACAGAAGATATACAGATGGAAAATACGCATATGAAAAGATGCTCAACATCATATGTCACCAGGAAATTGCAAAGTAAAACAATATGGGATACCACTACACACCTATTAGACTGGCCAAAATCCAGATGACTGACAACACCAAATGCCAGCAAAGATGTAGAACTCCCATGTATTGCTCACAGGAAAGCAAAATGGTACAGCCACTTTGAAAGAGAACGTCTTCATTCAGGCTGTTATGACAAAGTACCATAGACACGGTGGCTTATAAAGAACAGAAATTTATTTATCGCAGTTCTGGAGGCTAGAAGTCCAAGTCAGGCTTCCAGCATGGTCACATTATGGTGAGAGCCCCTTTCTGGGTTGTGGACTGTCAACTTCTTATTGTATCTCCACATGGCAGAGAGCGCAGAGGGGAAGCAAGCTCTCTCTTATATAGTTCTTATAAGGGCACTAATCCCATTCATGAGAGTTCCACTCACGGGACCTCAACTAATCCTAAGTACCTCCCAAATGCCTTCTAATATCATCACATTGGGTAAGGGGATGGAGGCAGGGTTTCAATATATGAATTTTGGGAGGACACAAACATTCAGTCCACAACAGAGTTTGGCAGTTTCTTGCCACATAATCCAGTCATAGTATTGATAGGATTCAGGACACACTCCTTCAGAATATGGCACCTGGGCATATTGAATATTTCAAGTGGGAAAGATTTGAGAAATGGCATGTGCAGGAAGGGCTTTCTGATCTTCCCCTGAAGCAGGTCATAAAACCCTCACGTGAGCAGTGTCCTCCCTATGCCAGGAGGAAAGAAGGACCCTTATCTCTGAAATTGGAGGGACACAAAGAGGAACCTGAATAAACAGGGCTTGCTAAATTTCCCTCCTTTACTACCCTTAGCCCGTACTCTTTCCCTTATCTTTCCATGACTGTCCATTCTTCATCAAAACTAGCATTAAAACACTCAGGTTTAGCCATTTCTTTGGAGTCTTCATTTACTTATGAAGGCTCCCATGCCACATAAAACTGTATATTAAATAAATGTATATGCCTTTTTCCTATTTATCTTAGTACATTTAATTTGGGCACCCAATGAGGGACCCTAAGAGGATCGAGGAAAACATTTTCCCTCCCCTACAGAGTTCCTTGGTCTTTACCCAAATGAATTGAAAATTTATGTCTACACAAACCTGAATACAGATGTTTATAGCAGCTTGATTCAAAATTGCCAAAGTTTAGAAGCAACAAAGACATCTTTCAGTAGGTATGTGGATTAACTGTGCTACATTTAGACAATGGAATTTTACTCAGCACTCCAAAGAAATGAGCTATCAAGCCATGAAGATACATGGAGAAAACTTAAATGCATACTTGTATCACGAACTGAAAGAAGCAAATTGGAAAAGGATACACACTGAATGATTCTAACTAAGGGACATTCTAGTAAAGGCAAAACTATGGAGACAGTAAAAAGATCAGTATTTGCCAGGGCTTAGGAGAGAGGGATAGGCAGAGCACAGAGGATTCTTAAGGTAGTGAAACTATTCTGCATATTATAATAGTGGATACATGTTAATACATTTGTCAAAACCCATAGAATGTACAAAATCAAGAAGGAAAAGTAACGTAAACTATGAACTTTGGATGCTAATGGTTTGTCTGTATAACTAATCAATTGTAACAAATATACCCTCTGGTGCTTAATATCATTACTGGAGGAGGTTGTGTTTGGGAGGGGACAGGGTGTATGTGGGAACTGTCTTTACTTTCCACTCAATTTTGCCTTGAACCTAAAATTACTTTGAAAAATAAAGTCTGTTAAAAAAAGAGAGACTGATAACTCATGAGAAAGTAGTATAAAGAAATGAATTTATCATTAAGTAAATTACCTAAACTTTAAAAAATAAACTGTCTAAAATTTGTATTTAAATTTATGGTGTGAGCTTGGGCTTTGGAATGTATTCTTACATAGTTTATATTTTTTACATAGCCTCATTCTATTTACATAGTTATTTCTATTTCTAACAAGTTGTATGACAATTGAATTTTTGTAAAAACTTATGTTTTTAGTACATTTGTAAAATACATTTTCAAAGCATTTTTATTTGAATTATTAAATATCCTTTAATATCTCTTGACTTAGGTCCATAAAAAGGTCAATAAGGACAAAATCCTAACTCATTCCCTGTTGTGGGGAGAGGGAAGCTGATATTTTGTTTTATTGTTCTCATATTGCTTGAATTTTTTGTAAAACCATGCATTACTTTTGTAATTTGTAAAACATGAATTACAAATATTAAAAAAATTAAATGCTCTAATAATAACATGACTTGTTTTCTAAAGAGTCTTGTAGTGACTAGGTTTACCTTTGGGACAGAATTTTCTTTAAGTGTGGCATACTGGTATTGGTTTTATTTGATTAGTCACTTTGATTATGACATAATGAATGTTTTGGTGGTAAATTATCATTTCAATCTGATCTTTTCCTCCACCCTTGCACACCCACCCAACCAAAGGAAGTATTTCAGTAAATGATGATTCCGTATTTTGGATAGTTCAGGTCAAACTTCGAAGTCATTCTTGACTCCTCTTTCCTCTCACATCCAAAATCATGTCAGTTCAATCTTCAAAATATTAATCTCTCTCTGTCTCTCTCCCCCTCTCTCTCTCTTTCTATCTCTCTCTCTTGCTCCCTCAAAAATGTATCTCAACTCATTTTACCATCTCTACTACTACCACTTTGATCCACGTCACAATGATTTTTTTGTCCATTATTGAAATAGCTTCTTGGGGCCAACCAAGTGGCTCAGTTGGTTAAGAGCGTGAGCTCTGAGCAACAGGGTTGCTGGTTGGATTCCCACATGGGCCAGTGAGCTGAGCCTGAGCTGAGCTGCTGCTGAGCTGCCAAAAGGTGGCAGGATGGCTCAGCTGGTGAGAGCGTGTGCTCCTAACAACAATGTTGCCGGTTTGACTCCCGCATGGGATGGTGGCCCCTCCCCCCCGCAACTAAGATTGAACAGGGAACCTTGAGTTGAGTGTCCACGAGCTGCTGACAGGCAGCCGGATGGTGACTGGGCTTGGAGCTGAGCTAGCTGCGCCCTCCACAACTAAGAATGAAGGACAACAACTTGGCTGTTCCCCTTCCCCAATTCTCCAATTAAAAAAAAAAATCTAAAAACAACCCCCCAAAATACCTGAACAAACAAAAAGAAATAGTTGCTTAATTGGTCTCTTGCCCACCTATAATCTATTCTTAACACAGCAAGTGGCACAATCCCTTTAAACAGAAATTGTACCCTGCCAGTTCTTTGTTCTGATCCCTCTAATAGTTTTTCATCTCATTCAAAATAAAATACAAGGATGGCTCAGCTAAAAAAAAATAAAAATAAAATAAATAAATAAAAAACACAAAATAAAATACAAAGTCCTTACAGTGGTCATACAGAATTCTTCAGTTCAGCTCATTAGAAAGGGCTGTACTGGCCACCCTTTATAAAATAGTGTCTCACCATGACCTCCCCTTATCATTCTCTAATTCATATTTTTCTTTATAGCACTTATCACCACCTGACATGTTATCATTCCTACTAGAAAGTAAGCACCACAAGGGCAGGGATTTTATCTGTATAGATCACAATTTTTAAAACAAAACAAAACAGCTTTACTTAGATGCAATTCCTATATTACATAATGTACCCACTTAAAGTATAGTTCAATGACTTTTAATATATTCATAGAATAACCATCACCATAATCAATTTTAGAATATTGTCATTGCTCCCAAAAGAAATCACATTCCTCTTAGCCATCATCTCCCATCCTTCTTGTCCCCTCCAGCCTAGGCAACCACTAATTTACTTTTGTCTCTGTAGATTCACCTATTCTGCACATTTCATACAAATGGAATCATATAGTATATGGTCCTTTGTGACTAGATTATTTCACTTAACATAGAGTTTTCAAGGTTCATCTAAGTTATAGCATGTGTCAGTACTTCATTCCTTTTTTTTTTTCCAAAATAGTATCTCATTGTATGATAAACCACATTTTGTTTATTCATCAGTTGATGGACACTTGGGTTATTTCCCCTTTTTGGCTATTATGAATAGTGCTGTTACAAACATTTGCATACAAATTTTTGTGTAAACGTTGTTTTTAATCCTCAAAGGTATATACCTAGGAGTGGAATTGCTGGATCATATGGCAACTGTATACTCATACTTAACCAGTTGAGACACTGCGTGTTTTCCAAAGCAGCTGCACATTTTACATTCCCAGCAGTAGTGTATGAGAGTTCTGATTTCTTCTGATCCTCAACAAAACACATATTTTAAAATTCTTGTCATTTAATGGAGGTGAAGTGGTATAACATTGTGGTTTTGATTTGCATTTCCCTAATGAATAATCATATCAAGCATTTTTTTCATGTGTGTATCTTCTTTGGAGAAATGTCTAGTCAGATCTTTTGCTCATTTAATTGGATTATTTGTCATTTTATTATTGAATTGCAAGAGTTCTTTATATATTCTAGCTATACATCCCTTATAAGACATATGATTTGCAAAGATCTCCCTTTCTTGGATTGCCTTTACATTTTCTTGACAGTGTCATTGTACCACAAAAGTTTAATTTTGATATGTCCAGATTATCTATTTATTCACTTTTTATTATGTCTTTAATTTATTTTGAGTTAATTTTTATATATGGTTTGAATGTGAGATAGTAGTCCAACTTTATTTTTTACATGTGGATATCCAGTTATCCCAGCACCATTTTTTGAAAAGACTAATTTTTCCTCAATGAATTGTCTTGGCACCTTGTTGAAAATCAATTGACTGTAATTACAAGGGTTTATTTCTGGGTCTCAGTCCTGTTCTGTTGATCTATATATGCCTTTTTTTTTTTAATTCCAATACCACATTGTCTTGATAACTGCAGATCTGTAGTTAGGTTTTGATATTAACAAGTATGAGTTCTCCAACTTTGTTCTTCTTTTTCAAAACTGTTTTGGCTACTCTACGTTCTTTGAATTTCCATATGAATTTTATGATCAGCTTGTCAATTTCTGCAAGAAGTCAGCTGATTTTGATAGGCTATATAACTTATTTTTATAATCCCAGTTCTTAGTAGATGCTCAGCAAATATTTGTAGAATGATTTTACTTTGTAGTGAAGGAACTGGTGTCTTCCATCTTCAGTGACCCTGATTTGAGAATTTTATAATAGTTTTTTTCTCCCCAGAGTCTTACAGAAAACCAGTATAAATTTAGATTACGAAGATGACAACATTGGAATGTACTATTAAAAATTGACCGTAGATCCAAGTTATCTGTTTAGAGAATATTACAGAGCTGTTATTGAAATACCATCTTGGCTTGGTTAAGACTCAACATTTGTCAGAAATCTTTTCTTTGATTAAGGATATAAAATAAAGGAAAAATAATAATGGAAACTGAAAATCAGTTATATTACCAGTATCATCTCTCTGATGAAAATTTGGTTAAAAGTGAATGAATCAGTACTCATATGCACCAGAATAGACAGAATCTTAGATCATATTTTGTTTAACATTATGTTATATAAGAAGAGTTTGCAGAAATGGGTGGTGTGAATGCCTTGCCTACTATGTATTGGTCAATTCACTTCAAATTCCTTGGGACTCCTCAATTAGCATCTCTTGAAGGAGAAAACCTCCTTATTTAACATCCCTTAAGTAAGAGGCAAGAGGCAGTTAGAGGATAAACTCTAGACAAACATTCCCTGTGCTCCAGTCCTACTCTGTTGTTTACTAGCTCTGTAAGTTTTGTGACTCAGTTCATCACCTTTAATAAGAGGATAAATGATAATACCCATTTCATAGAGTTGCTTGTATACTATATTTATAAAATGCCTAGAATAATGCCTAGCACTTTATTTTTTGTGTGAAATGAAATAATGTACATAAAATTTTATAAAAACTGTTAAGCAAATGCATGTATGCATTACGAAGTACCCAGTTTATCTAGCTTCCTTTCCCTTTGGTTTCATCTCCCCTCAGTCTCTTCCAATTATCAATTAATAATTATGGTTCTACCGCTCCTACCCAGAAAAGCCCTAATTAGATTATTGAAAAATTGCCAGATTAACGACATGCATTTTTTCTGCAGAATACCCACTATGCGTAAGAAAAATGTGTAAAGAACCCAGACTTAAGCGGTTTCAGCTTGGTGCCATCTACTTTGAAAAAGAAAAAAAAAAAAAAGCTCTCTGCTTCTGTTTCAGTTTATAGACTCAGTGGTGGATGAGCTCATTTAATGAGCTATAGCTGAGTGCAAATACTCAGGGAACATCAACTGCTAAAAGTTTGGAGGATCTGATATTTTTCAGTCCAGTAACCAAAAGCATTTGATCTTTTATTGACTGAATATGGTTGCTGTAAAAAGAAATGAAATGTCCTAAGTATTCAGGGTTGAATAACTACAGTGCTTTCTATTTCCACTGTTCAAACATGCTTAACTTTATGCTGTGTATAATAATATATTAGCATGTTCAGGCTTTATAAGGAAAATATACTTTTTTTTCTGACAGTAGTAAAATGGCCTCTTTAAAATATATGTTTCAAAGGGATGAAATGCTATCAGTGTTGTCGTTCTTTGTATTAAGAATTATTTTTTCAGATTAGGCTTCTGTTTTACCTAGGTAAGACAGTAATGAAATGAAAGTAACATACAGGGATGTTTCACATGTGAAAGAGTACAGGATGTGGTTTTCTTCCATATTGTGATTTCCTTTGATAAATGTGCCGTAACGAGATGCTGGAGGGTATGCAAAGCACACTCAGGAACAGCACACAGCCCGGCCTGGCAAGCCTTCCCGGGAGGCCCTGGAGACAGTCCCACTGGGCTAGAATAACAGTTCCATTATTCAGCACGGCAAGTCTATCACCCTACTTATTAGCATAGCTTGGAGGTTAAACAATGGTGTCTCCTCCTACTTATTCATTATCAAATTACTTCACGATGTTTATTTAGACTACTATCACTGAATCAAGGCACCAAGTTATAAAAACAGGACTTTTGAGAGGACTTCATTAAAGAGAACACTCCAAGAAGAAAGTTCCTCTGGATGGGAATGGAGGAAATATGTTCCTCTGCACGCAAGAAAATCAATTCCAATGTTTCAAATATCTCAAGATTACTACATGGGATGTAAAAGTTACTTTTATAAAAAGAATTGATGATTCTTAGAAGACTGTCATTTAAATGTTGATGTAATTAATGAAAATATCATGGATGCTTGTAAATTACAAATAATTAATAAATGGAAAAATACATTTTATTGCCAGTGCCTACAAGCAAAATGCATACTTTGTATATGGCAGTTCAGAAATATATAAGCAAAAGAAGGTGTGTTTGTCAGTTTTTAGTGGGTAAAGTTGAGTTGGTCTCATTTAAGTTTACATTGGGAAACAATATTTAATTTTTTTAAAGTGTTTGTGAAATGTTTCAAAAGAGGTAGGTAGGATGTAAGTTTTGGTGTTTAGAACAGAGAATTTACTTTTCATCTTCAGTCCCTGAAAAACTGATCAACTTGGTTAATCTTTTACTAGAAAAATGTCCACTGATTAGGTAACTTGGAAAGACGCTTATGTTTCTTAGCTAGGAGGGCAGATCTGCGAGGTCAATTTACATGTTAAACCTGGAAGTGGAAACTGTTCATCCTGGATACAGGTCTGCCCAAACATCTTTGGTGTAGAGAGCCCGCCTTTCTTTGCCCCAGACCTTGTTTCCATAGGGAAAGCAGCCGAGATGGGTTTGTGAGAGCACCCTGCTTCCCAGTACACACAACTATGACAGCACTCTTGAATAATGAAGTGAGCACCCAGGCAAGCTCAGATTCTGAGCAAGTTCTGTTTGAAAAGCAAGCAGCTGTGTAATCACTTATCTAGTCTTGGTAGGAAATGGCTTATTTTACAGGAGGATTTTTTTCAAAAGCAAATTTGAGGTTCTGGTTGTAACGTGACACCTTCTCAGTCCTCAAAGTGGAGTGAGGAAAGGAAATTTTCATGTAGGAATCGGCTTTCTCCCTCCTTCCTCACTAACAGCATGCTGAAATTTCGGAAGAGCTTAAGCAATTTCAAAATCCGAAAGACTACAACCAATCTGTGAATTTAATAAGAGAATCATTTCTTTATATACTTACTTTGCATTTTAAGTCTTCCAGAAAGGAGGTTCAACGCATTTGAAAATACCTTGGGGTTGATGCTAATGTATGTAATGCATCTCAGGTTTATCTTTGGCATCTCTGCCATTTATTTAGAAACTGCGCACAAACAGGATTCATCCTGTCCCATGCAGCCCTTGCATCGCAGTAGGAATACGCTATTGGGCTTCTGTTTAACACGCAGGCTTAGTTGGAGGCACACATTTGGCACAGTTATGCTTGCATAACCTCCAGTTTACAGGTGAGCACTATGCCTTTTTAGTGCTGACTAGGAAATCAGATTGGATGGATATGGGAATACAGCTTCACAATGTGCATAATCCTGGCTCTGCAACTGAGGAAAATCAATGAGGGGAAGCATTGATCTCCTTGCAGAGTGCAAATGCAGTTAGCTCAGAAACACCCTGCCCGGGATTTTGTTATTCAAGTCATTCCGTTGCACAATCTTTTCAAACCAAGCTCTTATCATGCAGTGGCTCTCTAGATTCAGTTTAGCTCTAGTTACACATTCATAAAACCCATGTCTTCTAGAAGGAAAAAGAACTCTGCATACCCACAGTTCAGCTTCTGTGTTTGCTCAAGGCTAAACAAAATAGCCTTCACTTCAATGACATTTCACTATGTCACTGTGTCACTGGGTAGAGAAAACTCTTGCAGAAAGGTGAGAGTATGAATCACCAGGAAAATATTATCTTCGGCTATGATGAATTTGATGTGCATTTGGGCTGCTTGGTCAATTTGTTTTCTTTTTCTTTCTTTTTTATTTTATTTTATAAAGAAGTAAATGTGACTAAGAAACTACCTCAAGGGCCCACTATCGAGATGCATTTGTGTGCAAATACACACAAAAATGATTCATATTATTATAGCCACATGCAGTAGATATAAAATATATAATGCAATTTTCATACTTGTTAGTGAAAATATTTTTACAACATAGTGTCTCCCAAGTGCAGGAAATAAATCAAGGCTTTTAAAAGTGATTGCAGATGATTCATTTAGGGCTGTCATAATACAGCGTTTTCTTTAATGAAAATTTATATCATTTTTCCTGGACTCAGTGGGATAAATTTATACTGAAAGATGGAAGAGATTGATATATCCAATATTAAACACAACTAATACTTGACAACAAACGTGAGCTTGACCAAGTGGGGTATACATTGATATCATTTGAATGCACCTTTCTGAGCTAAAATTTTCCACATTAAAATGATCATACAAATGTAGTAGAAGCTGGTAGCATTTGGCCATGAGACATAGCACTTTCAGTTCAACCTTATGCTGATCTCACAGTAAACTACCAAAATGCTGATTCAGAGTCAGATAATGGATTTGTGTTGAAAGCAACTTGCAACTGTGAATATCTGCAGTTAAGAGGGGGGAAGAAAGCTAGCAGGTCTAGCTTCTTAGAGCATTCAAAAATGCAGACAGATGTAAGAAATATTACTAGAGAAGGATGACCAATATAAGATTGTCAAGAAATGAGAGCAACTGAAAGATTCATATGTGTGTTTATATGTGTATATATGAATATATGTTATATATATATATATATATATATATATATATATATATATATGAAACAAAGACTCATGATAAACAAAGCATGGGTGCTGCAAATTATGAGTGGAGAGAAAAAAATCCTTTCTGGTATAGTCAAGATAATCACTAAAATAAATAAATAGTTCAGGAGGCAACAGTCTTTTAAAATTTTAATGACAACAACAATGAAAAAGGCTGTCCTGAGTGGGGTGGGGTATGGGGGAGGTTTGAAGTAGGGGAGGTGGGTGGGGGAAGAAGTGGGACGAACCGTGAGAACTGGGTTCTCATCGCAGTGTTTTAGAGCATCAAGTTCATAAACACTGTGAACTGTGGTCCTTCATGAACTGTCAGCCATGTGCTGCAGAGAGGAGAGAAGAAGCCAGTCAAGGAACCCATGGCCCTATGCTAATATTCTCCAGGATTACAAGTATGGGAGGGAGGGTGGCCTTTTATTACCCTTGAAGGAAAATGTGATGTTATGATTCTTACTCTGATAACCATCTAACTTGGGGCATCAAACAAAAGCTTAAGTACTGCGTCACAGTCAGGGTTCCTATCAGGAGAGAGAAATCACACAGTAATTTGAGCCGGGAATGTTTAATATAAAGAATTGTTCATTTAAGAGGGGGTTAGAGTAACGAGGTAGTGGCTAGTAGAAAATAAAGAGACTCTAAAGAAGGTAGGAAGATATAACAGCTAAGTATAATAAATATAACATATCATAACATACCACTAACCGTATGTCTGAAATAGAGAAACCAACGAAGGGTCCGTCCTCCCCCCACCCAGAGCTGAGATCTAGATATTGTTGGAAAGAGCATAGTCGTGGCTCACAAAATGGAAGAAAAGTTGCTGGTGGAACTCGCTGGAAAGCCACCCTCTAGGGTGCTAAGCAAAGCTGTTCACGGGAAGGTATATCACTAGTGCAAAGCCACCTGAGGCGGGTGCTGGGCGAGGTTGCCAGGAGTGTGCACTGGAGAATCGGTGAGCACGTCAGGAGCCTAGTTCTGGAAAAGCTGCCCAGGCTGCAGGAGCTGGGCCTGGAGAAGCGAGTCGTGCTGCTTTGCCAGATGCTGCAGAAAACATCTGGGGGAAATGCCCATGCTCAGAAGCTGGAGGAGCAAAGAAATCTGAACAAGGAAGCCAACCCTTTTCCTCCACCCAATGCCTCTCCAGTGTCCCCTACTGACAAAGCGTAGTATCATGCCTGTCAGCAAAGGAAAATACTTAATGGGCCCAGATCCATTTTTAAAGAGCAGGCAAAAAGGTTAAATTTGGAGCTGGGAAGCAATAAATCAATAACTGGCAAAGCATATATTTAGAATCATCATCATTCTTTACGTTGAACATTTGAACACACTGAGGGTCTTTGCACAGTGAGATGATTCTTATACAATGAGCTGTTTTCTGTTCTCCGTTGTATCTTCATGAGATGACTGCTCAGAGTAACAGTACACTTGGTAGCTGCATAGGCATGATAAATCCCCTGCCTATTAGGACTATTATAGTTATTATACCTTGCTATTATATCTTCCCACCTTCTTTAGAGTCTCTTTACTTTCTACTAGCCAATATCTCATTACTCTAATCCCTTCTTAAATTAATAATTCTTTATATTAAACATTCCCTGCTCAAATTACTGTGTGATTTCTCTCTCCCGATAGGAACCCTGACTGTTAGATGGTTACCAGAGTGAGAATCATATTATAACATCACATTTTACTTCAAGGGCAATAAAAAGCCACCCTCCCTCCCATACTTGTAATCCTGGAGAATATTAAGATGAATGAAAGTCTTAATCAGTCCTCTTGCATCATTTACATCATGTGCTAGCCACAGACAAGGAAGAAATAGAGCATTATCAATGCTTCCTTTTTAAATTCTTGTATATTGCAAAGTTAAATGCGCGGACTGGGGCTGAAGCCAATTTTTTTTCTGTTTTCATAAAATTGTGTTAAACAAATGTTCTTCATGTCTTTCCTGTTATCCTATAAAGATGGTATGTTAGCTTGGTAGGGCTGTCATAACAAAGTACCACAGATTTCTATTCTCAAAGTTCTGGAGGCTAGAATGTCAAGATCAAGGTGTCAGCAGAATTGGTTTCTTCTGAGGATTTTCTCCTTGGCTTGTAAATGACTGTAATCTCCCTGTGAATGTGTTTCTGTGTACAAATTTCCTCTGCTTATAAAGGACATCAGTCCTCTTGGGGCCTACTCTAATGTCCTCATTTTAGTTTGATTTCCTCTTTAAAGAGGCTATCTCCCAATACAGTCACATTCTGAAGTACTGGCAGTTAGGATTTCAACATATGAATTTTGGGAGGAACATAATTCAGTACAAAGAAGGTGGTTAACTTGGGAGGCGAGGTAGTTAATTTCAGAATGCCTAGGTTCAAATTCCAGATCAGATAGATATATCAGCTGTGTAATACTGGGCAATTTACTTACCCACCTTGAACCTTAGTTTCCTCATCTACTTTGCAAGGCTGTTGTGAGAATTCAATAAGGTAGTATAGCCAAAATATTTAGAATAATTTCTGGAGTATACTAAGAACTTTTAGCAATGATGATTTTTTTAAACATTTATTTATGGAACATTAAACACATAATGGCTACTTCGCAGATAATATGGTAGGAAGGGCACACATCAATTATTACCAAGTTAAATTTGTGCTTTCCTTAGGACCTTTGCTGTTTTTTATGCCTGGACCTCTTCATTGCTGGCTTCTTTCAGGCTCTGCCCAGATGGCACCCACTCAGGGAGGCCTTCCTTGGCCACTCTGTGTGAAATAAATGCTCATCCTTGCTCTGTCTATCCTGTTGCCTTGTCTTCCTTTTTTTCATAGCCCTGAGCATAATGTGAAATTCTCATTTATTTTCCAATTTGTCCTCTGTCTCTTCTACCATAATGTAAACTATCTTGCTTATTGTTACATCAAAAGTTCAATGTCTCATTGCTACATCTCAAGCTTTATTCATGTTTAAATGAATAAAATAAAAATAGAAACTATGCACCATGCTATGTTGAGGTAAGTACAGGGTGAATAAAAATATATAGAAACATACTCAACAAAAATAAAAGATGTCAAAAAGGAGAGAGGGAGGTATTAAATACATTTTTAAGTACCTATATTTTGATGATTCAGTTATATGAAATTAATTGCTTGTATCACAGGAAAACCTTTTTGTTCTTTCCCAGGATACTAGCACCCACGTTACTACAACAATAAGTTGGTATTTTAAAATGTTAACTTTTAAATCTATGACTGGAGAGCTAGAACTCTTTCAACAATCTTTATAATCCACTGAAAATGGTGTAAAAATGTGAGCACTTAATGAGCTCTCTTCTCTTTTCCGGCCCAACCCACTCCAGTGCATCTGATCTGATCTTAGGGTTACCACAGACTTCAAAGGGGCTTAGGGTCAACTCTGCAGGCCCCAGAGAAAGGAGAAGAAAAAACCCAGCAAACACAAAGGCCATCAAGCCTGAATACACATTTCTTTGACTGAGTCCACAATGCATGAGTATTGGGACAATAATTAGTTAGGGTTTAGGATTGTTATATCAGGCCTCTATGGTCTGGCAGGCCATTTAAAATGTCCTATTATATTTTGCTAGCACCAAACAGTTATGAACAAGTCAAATGTATTTTGTATATGCACAAATGAGCATCTGTATACTTTTGTTTTGCGTGAACATTTGAATGCAGTTCTTGTTCAAAATTCCAGGTAAATTATCAGATGATTTGGATTAGGGAACATTAAATGTATGTAACTTTGTCTGCTGTGAGCCTCTTGTCCATGGTGGCTTTATTATCATTATTTTACTCACACGGAGTTTGAAGACTCTCACACTTAAAAATTAACTTTAAATTGAAGAAAGAAAATAAGAATTCTCTGTAATCAGTATGCCAGTCCTGGTACAACAAAGTCGACATTCTAGCCTGGATCAGTGTGGGGCATGGGTCAGAACGGGACCCATAGGGATTAGTGGGCAACTAACAAACAGGATTAGTTTCCCCCAGAACAATAACAGTTGATTAAGGTTTTCACAATTTCACAAGTGAAATATTGAAATTAACACTGAAACCACATAGTGTGGATTAAGATAAAGTTGAGTCAACTACTTTCAGTTGACTTCACATGATGGATTGAATTCTTGTCAATTTCTCAGTTTTGCTGCCCTTTAAGAGATGTTTATAAGGAAGAAATTTATGAGCATATTAAGGGGACTTTCCTTGAGTGGGTTGGGCTCAGATGATTACTGTAATCATGATTCTGGTGTCTAGAAAGATAAACTCAGCTTACTAGTTCCTGAATAATCAATCGGCTTGGCAAAAAGTAGTCTTTGCTGCTGGTTACTCAGAAAGAGCAGAGATTATTACTGTGGGGAGGGGGTAGCAAAGCTAAAATGAGGCCATTTGCTGTGCCTGTCTTTCAGAATAATATCTAAAAGTGAGGTGCCAAGTACAAGCATTTCTGCTATTTTGCAATACATGTGTTCCTGCAAAAAACATTTTCATGTTTTGCAAAAATTGTGCACTGAAAGTACTAGGGCCCATTGGCTAAATAGAGTTAGATCATTCAAATTTAGGCAACTTTCTAACCAGAGCACCAAGAACATAACAATCTTCATTAAAAACACTAATTCAATTAAAAAGAAAATTCTAAATTCCAAATAAATACCTTAGTAAATACAGGATTTTATCTGTTTTTTAAAAAGGTGAAGGGTGCTCAATGGAAGGGGATATAAGGAAGAGCCAAGGTTGCTACATTACAGAGATAAGGATAAAATACACAAAGATCGGGGAAGAACCAGGCCAAAAACACCAAGAGGAACTGAGTAGTGAGCGGGCATCATATGGGAACTTCCTCAGTGGCTTGATTCATTCCGCTCCTATTACTTGGGGACATAAAACATTAATGTGAGCAATGATTAATTTTATGTGTCCACTTGATTGGGCTAAGGGATGCCCAGATAGCTGGTAAAACATTATTTGTGGGTGTGTCTGTGAGGGTGTTTCCAGAAGAGTACTCTTTCACAACACTTCGATTAGACAGGCAAGTTCATAAGGCAAAAATGATTCAAAACGCCGAAGGGTACTAACTTTGGCTCTTTCCCACAGGCAATGTAACTCTACACAAGTCAACTTCTTTACAGTAACCAGAGTATGAGACCATTCATAAGTTACACGAACTCTCATACTGGGAAAGTAAAATTTACCTGTAGGGATAAATACAAACACGTTTTTTTTTTTTTGTCTAATTCTATTTATAGCAAGAGAGAATGCTTGCCCCCTACCACAACACACCACACCAACACACACGCACGCGCGCGCGCGCGCGCACACACACACACACACACACACACACACACACTCACACTCTACTTTGACTAAATACCTAAAGTGATTTCAAACAACTTACCATGTATGGATTCGGTAAACAATAATTAAGAGCAATGGATTTATTTCCTTTATTTCTTCCTCTTAGTACATTCCAGGGCCTGTTTTTAACCTTTCATTATTGCTCACTTAATTAAGAAAAATGACTCCACATTTCTTTTATATAATACACCATTTCTCTGCACATGCAAGGGGAGGTTGGCATACAAGGCATTTGTTTTTTGATTTTTTTCACTGACCTTTCTCTCTAGAACCAAGCAATATGAACCCCAATTATTTTACCCATTGAGAAAATAGAAGTTTACATTAGTGCCTTTATGCACAGGGCTGCATGAGGCTTTTAGATCATAAGATGAAACTAAATGCATTACTTAAATAACCGAGTTAACAGATATTGCCAGAATTTTATGACTATCATTACTGTTAGGGTCTGTTTTTAAAAAGCAATACCAGGGCTTCTGGTGAAGTGCAGATGACCCTTTGTAGACCTGAGTGGATGTCAAATACCTAGTTTTCTCTGAAGCTTCTTGTGTGGTCAACTATAATTGCTATTCATAGACCCACAGGGCAGCCTTCCAGGCCCAAAATGTACACATTCTATAGTTTGACCCTTCAAGGTGCTATAAAAACATAAATACATTTCTTTGGAGAAAACTCCCTGCTCCGGGACGATCCCTTGAAACCATCCAATTTGATCTGCGATTCCTGCTGAGATATGCATTACATCATGGTCTATTTTCAGCTTGTTACATTAATCAAAACCTATCCCGTTTATTAAACAGCTTCCTGCAGCTCAGGCATTTGAAATGCAGAGTGCCAGCAAGCAGCTGCCAAACACCATGAAGAAAAGAGATGGGCTGGATTTGAGTAACGTACAAATTGAATTTCGAGTGACTGAGCAGCCTCTTTATCTCTTGGTGACACAACCAGGGACTGTGGCAGTCAGTGTTCTTAAGGAAATAAACCCAGAGCCATGGTTCAATCATGGGGTGGTTACCATGGCCCTGCCTAGCAGTCTTTCCGGAACTGCTGACGAGTGTGACCTTTGCAAAAATGCACAAAGCCTTGATTTCTGCACGGTTAACCTTTACAAGCCGGAACCCCCCTGTGAAACCTACCCACAACAGAGAAAAGCTTCGGAATCAAAACAGACACATGCACATTTTATGAAACAACGACTCCAAACACACAAATACAGGCACATATTCTCAGAGGATGAAGACATTGAACCCATTTGCAATTATTCTCTTGACTGTGTGTTTTCAAGCATTTACATTCCTCTTCCTTTCGGAGCAGGAAAGGACCAGTACTCGGTGTTGTGTCAACCCTGTACTTAAATTCATTTGCTCCACTTCAGAACTGCCTGGACCGAAATTGGTGGTGAGAATGGAAATTACATCCGTCAGGAATATGTTAAGAGTCACTGAGACCATTGGCTCACCATTAAATAATGGCCAAGTGCACATGTGTAGGAAAAGGAATGGGTATGAAATTGAAAGCCTTGATTTCCAGCACTGATCAAACCAGAAAAACCATTTTTATTTGATAGCATCTCAAACGTGTTCTTTATTCCAAATGTACAGGATATTTATTGTGGGGGTGGAAGCACTGGGCATCATGAGAGTGGCTATAGCGACATTCTTACCCTATTATAACACTGAATCAAACTTTCTTTCTATGGCTCCTTCCTGCTTTAAAACAGTATTTTGTTTTTAAGCAAATCCAATTTTTCTCATTATTAATAGATTGATACAGATCACATTGTTAAGGAAAAGTAAGTTACACTACTAGTTTATCTAATCCTCTTTTAATATCTAGTTCTAGTTGTAATATTTTTTATATTGTACTTTTCTCTCGACTACATCTTTTACATACCTTATCTCATGTGATTTGCCTAGCAAGCCTATGAACTCATTACAACAGGGTAAAATATTATTATTGATGAGAAAACTAGAGCCCAAAGAGGTTAGGGATCATGTCAAAGGTCAACATGGCAAATCACTAGTAATCCTGGAATGTTAACCTCTCTTTTCTGAGATTTCTATGAACAATGAAGGATAGGGCAGTAAGGATATAGGGAAACAAGTGACTTCAAAAGACACTTTGATTCATCTTTATAGTTTCAATCTTCAGCTTCCTGTTTACCTTATTCACTTTAGAATCCTTGTCAAAGTGCAGAAAACCCTGATCTGCAAACACCCCATTTAGAAACAATCCAGCCACCCAAACACCTGCCTTCTGTCTGTCTTTTTACTGTCAACTGATCAACCGAAGGGAAATGGTGGGCAGAAGACGGGGCAAACTTCTAGAGACTCAGGTCAGAAGTGAAAAAAGTGTGTGTGTGGCAGAGGGGAGGGCAGGAGGAGGAGACACTGCAAAAGAATGAAGCAAGAACAGATGGCCTCCAGTCATGCATTCATTCCTTTGCCCTCCATGGGTCAGACAGAAAAACTGCCAGAGGAGAGAGTCAGTGAAATTCACGAACCCCTTTTAGTCTCTGGGTTTGAGGCCCTGCACTGAGTACTGTGAATACAGAGCCAAGATCTGTCTACAAATAATTTTAAGCAAAGACTGGGTATGGAGAATGGTAATGAGAAAAGTACAAGGCAAATTAGAACACACAGGTTGGAAGGTTTATTTCTGGCTGAGGTAACCAGGGAAGGCTTTGTGTCTAGTGATGGGGCTGTGACAGATGAGCTCGACTCAGTAAGTCCCAGTTCTCAGAACTCGGGCTAATGTGTCATTACTTCCTTGATTCCAATTTTGAACCCAAAGGTTTTTTGGGGGTATTTTAGGATTCTAGCCACTTTTATAAAATGTAAAATACAAAAAGCAATGGATCTAGCATAAGATAAATTGATACAAGTATATCTTAGGTCCTTTTGTATACCAGGTATATGTTATCACTCATTTTTTACAATCATTCCCCAAAGGAGATGTTATCATGTTTTACAGATGAGGAAACTGAGGCTCAGGAAGACTAACTCACTTACCTTCCCTAGTAAGTAGGAAATTAATGCAGTTTTCTTCAAGCAAGCAAGGTGCCAAACAAATGAATAACGTTCATACAAATCATAACATGCATAGGATAACCCCACAGTACTGGTTAGTTAGGGAGCTATAGTGTGTTGAATTGTCCACAAAAAATATTTTGAGTTGATGTGCTAATGCCAGTGTATTTGACCTCCTTTTAAGCTTTCATAGGCAATCCAAACCTTTCCAAAATATGTTTTCTTTTCTAAAAGGCAATGCTCCTTCTCTTTTGGCCAGGTATGGTTTCTCTCCCTCCTTGCTATTCAACATGAGTGGGTGAGGAGGACCTGGAAGCCTGCCCTGTGGGTCTATGAATAAGTTAAAGACAGGGTTTACCTTAAGTTAAAAATTAAAAAAGAGGGGAAAGAGCATGTGTAAATGTGAAGGTTGATCCTGCTTGAATGAGACGTGGTTGTCCCAGGGAAAAGTAAGAAAAAATGTATTTATTTTTTTTTTGTTTTTCTTTGTTTTTTAATTTTAAGCTGTCAACTCTGGCCTATGTCTTCAGAGGCACCTAGACCTCAGTGCATTAACTGTCTTGATTCCAAAAGATTACTTCTTAAAGGCTGACCCATTGCTGTGGCTGTGCTGCTTTAAATGTGGGTCTCTAAGAAATCAGTATGAGCAACTTTCTTTGAGCCTTCAAAAGAAAGCCCAATGCTCGGTCCTCAGCGGGAAAGTGACTTTAATTAATTCTAGATGACCTTTCCATTGAAAAGCAAAACACTGCCTGAGGCGTTTTAGAAAGGTTAGGTTGTACCTTTTCCCTCCTGCTGTTAGGAGGCAGGTATTAGCGTTTCTCACACAGGTCTCTGCCTCCTGTATTCTTGTGGACGAGCGCGCTTTTTAATAAAGGAAAAACAAAAATAAAACAAACAAGCCAGCGGAAAAAGCCCTGTGTTTGTAGCCAATTAACTTTCTGATTCTAGCAAGAACTAACCCAGAGTATAAAATCTTCCATCACAATAGAATATGACTAAAGACCTCATCAATACTCATTTAGAAATGCTTCGTACTGGACCATCTTTTTCTAATACTTAGGAATTCCATTACTTCTTATTTCAGTGAACATGTTAGAAAAAAAATTAAGTGAAATGGGATTAGGTTTGCCATTTGTCATTTACTCAGAGTAGAATTCCAGTCTGCTATGTGGGCACTCATACCCAGAGCTTAATGCTTTTAGTAATTATAAGGATCATGTCGAGTATGTTGATTGGTGGGGGGAAAAAATCTTTATTAACTGCTCAGAAATAGTTAATTCTTCATTAGTCAGAGCACTGCACTAGAGGCTGCTGCCTGTGAACCGTGGATTAGAGTTTATGATAGTAATAACCTCCCTGAAAAAACATTTGTTACTATACTTAATGACCAGATTTTAGTGCATTAACCTTCCTTGGGAGGTCAACTAACAAAATGGATGTTAACTGCTTGTAACAACCAATTCCTCTGAAATTAATATTTAGATGCCTTTGGTGTCAGAAAACCTTCCTTCCATATCAGGGCATTAAAAACACTTCTAAATTATTAATAGCAGGCAGAATTCAATGCCTGAAAGATTTCCATTCCAACCCTTTTTTATCCTCAGCCTCTTCCTAGTTTCTCAAACAGAGTTCGCTTCTGCAGGAACAAGGAAGGCATTCAGGGAAATGAGGTCTCAGAAATGTATGTGGGTCAACAATGCACTGCAGTTTTGAAAAGGTCACTCTTTAAGTTCAACAGAAATAAACATAATAGGAGTGAGAAAGGCAATGCTGAGAGCGCAATGGGAACCTGACAGGGACAAACTCCCCGCCAGGCCCAGGCTCAGAAGCCACAGCCTTCTCACCACCTGTCAGGAACTCCTTAACAACATTTTTGCATCCCTTCTGCCTCTGACCTCCTGGCTTGTCTCCCTGGCCCCTACCCCCTGCCTTCAAATTGGAAACAAACCACACTTAATGTCAAAAGAACTGAACTATTTCCTTCCTGAACAATCCCAGAATATAAAACATGTTCTAAAAAGCTGCATCGTTCCCTGGAGAAATTTTAGGATTTGGTTACTGCAGTGTGTGCTGCTCCTTGGCGGGAGCGGCCTTGAGTCTATGCCAAACAATGAAGCAACGCTATTATTAGCCTTCCCATTCAATGGTGACAAAACAGTCCATGTTTCTATTTTCAGACCATGCACTTCTGGTACAATAGATATGCAGAAACTTCAACCTCAGGGCCAGCATTGCACCAGTAGGGCAAAGTAGGCATCTAGGGTCAAAACAAGCACAGTGGCATGAACATAAAAGTGATTTAATGGCGGTATTTGTAGGCAGAGGTAAAACACAGATAGACAGCCAAAGAAAGCCCTGCCTGCCAAAACTTCTCCTGGTTTCAACAGAGGCTTAGCTACTGGAGTTGGGATAGCGCCCCTGGGATTTTGATGATGAAACTGCGTGTTTAATAATTTTCCAAAATCACAAGGATATAGTAACATTCATGACTGAGTCATTTATATCAGCCCATGTGCAGGCGCAAAATCAACCAATATTGTACAGAGCTGTGACTCTGAATGACAAAGGTGATGATATAAAATGCATGTATACCTCATTTTATTGTGCTTTGCTTTCTGTGCTTTGCAGATATTGCATTTTTTTAAAAAACTGCAAGTTTTTGTGACAACCCTGTTTTGAGCCAGTCTATTGGTGCCATTTTTTTCCAACAGCATTTGCTGACTTCGTGTCCCTGTCACATTTTGATAATTCTTGAAATATTTCAAACTTTTTTATTATTATTCTCTTTGCGATGGTGAACGGTGATTTTTGATGTTAGTATTGTAATTGTTTTGGGATGCCACAAACCATGCCCATATAAGATGGTAAACTTAATCGATTATTATTTTGTGTGTTCTGTGTTCCACCAATCAGCTGTTCCCCAATCTCTTTCCCTCTTCTGGGGCCTCCCAACTCCCTGAGACACAACAATATTGAAATTAGGCCATTTAAAAATCCTACACTGGCCTCTAAGTGTTCAAGTGAAAGGGAGACCTCCAGGTGTCTTATTTTAAATCAAAAGCTAGATGTGATTAAGCTTAGTGAGGAAGGCATGTCAAAAGCTGAAATAGGCCAAATGCAAGGCCTCTTGCACCAAACAGTTAGCCAAGTTGTGAATGCAAAGGAAAAGTTTTTGAAGGAAATAAAAAGCACTACTCCACATGAATCATAAGACAGTGAAACAGCCTTACTGCTGATATGAAGAAAGTTTTAGTGGTCTGGATAGAAGATGAAACCAGCCACAACATTCCCTTAAACCAAAGCCTGATCCAGAGCAAGGCCCTAACTCTTGTCAATCCTATGAAGGCTGAGTGGCAAGGAATTTGCAGAAGACAAGTTTGAAGCTAGCAGAGGTTGGTTCATGAGGTTTAAGGAAAGAAGCCGTCTCCATAACATAAAAGTGGAAGGTAAAATAGCAAGAGCTGATATAGAAGCTCCAGTAAGTTATCCAGATGTAGCTAAGATAATTAATAAAGGTTGCTACACTAAACAACAGATTTTCAATGAAGATGAAACAGCCTTATATTGGAAGAAGATGCCACCTAAGACTTTCACAGCTAGAGAGGAGAAGCCAATGCCTGTCTTCAAAGCTTCAAAAGAGCTGGCTCTCATTTTAGGGGCTAATGTAGCTGGTGACTTTAAGTTGAAGCCAATGCTCATTTATCACTCAGAAAAATCCCGGGCCCTTAAGAATTTTTCTAAATCTACTCTGTCTGTGCTCTATAAAGGGAACAACAAATCCTGGATGACAGCACATCTGTTTACAACATGGTTTACCGAATATTTTAATCCCTTTGTTGAAAACTACTACTCAGAAAAAAAAATCCTTTCAAAATATTACTGCTTATTGACAATGTATCTGGTCACCCCAGAGCTGTGATGGAGATGCACGAGATTAACGTTGTTTTCATGCCTGTTAACGCAACGTCCATTCTGCAGCCCATGGATCAGGAGTAATTTCCACTTTCAAGTCTAACTATTGAAGAAATACATTCCATAAGGCTTTAGTTGTGCAGATAATGATCCCTCTGATGGATCTGGGCAAAGTAAATTCAAAATCTTCTGGAAAGGATTCACCATTCTAAATGCCATTACAAACATTTGTGATTCATGGAAAGAGGTCAAAATATCAACATTAACACTGGTTTGGAAGAAGTTGATTCTAACCCACATGGACGACTTTGAAGGGTTCAAGATTTCATTGGAGGAAGTAACTACATAGGAAGGTATGACAAGTTTGTGAACTCATCCTAGAAAAAGTTCTACATACCTCATTGCTGAATATCACTACTGTCACCTTTGAAGTACTCCCCTTGGGAAGCTATGCACCAACACCAGTGTCTAGTCCATCCTTTAAAGCATTTTGGAGCTCTTTTTCTGGAATGGCCATCAGAGCTGTCATCGTGTTACCCCTTCATGTCCTGAATGTCATCAAAATGTCTTCCTTTCAATATTTCGTTTATCTTTGGGTAAAGAAAGAAGTCATTGGGGGCTAGATGGGGTGAGTAGGGAAAGTGTTCAATACAGTTATTTGTTTACTGACTAAAAACTCCCTCACAGACAGTGCCATGTGAGATGATGCATTGTTGTGATGCAAGAGTCATGAATTGCTGGCGAAACGTTCAGGTTGTCTAACTTTTTCATGCAGCCTTTTCAGCACTTCCAAATAGTAAACTTGGTTAACTGTTTGTCCAGTGGGTAAAAATTCATAATGAATAGTCCTTCTGATATCAAAAAAGGTTAGCGATGTCATTGCAACAAGTTTGCAAACTTAATTGTCAGACCTTCGTATGTGGTGGAAATGGCAAGAGAAATAGAATTAGAAGTAGAGCCTGAAGATGCGACTGAATTGCTGAAATCTCATGGTAAATTTAAAATATATACATTGATTTTTTTTAGACATAATGCTATTGCATACTTACTAGATTATAGTATAATGTAAACATAACTTTTGTATGCACTGGGAAACCAAAAGTTTCATGTGGCTCACTTTTTTGTGATCTTTGCTTTATTGTAGTGGTCTGGAGCCTCACGCAGTAGCTCTGAGGTATGCCTGTATACAAGGAGCCTCTTCCTTATGACACGGTCAGTTAATAACCCAGCAGTGAGGTTTCCGGAGGAGCCAGGCAACTTGGGGCATTCTTTTTTGTTTTTTTTTCTATTTGAGGTATAACTGACATAAAACATTATATTAGTTTCAGGTGTACAACATAATGATTCTATATTTGTATATATTGTGAAATGATCACCAAAATAAGTCTAGTTAACATCCATCCCCATGCACAGTTACAATTTTGTTTCTTATGAGGACTTTTAAGATTTACTCTTTCGAACTTTCAAATATGTAATACAGTATTATTAACTATAGTCAGCATGTTATACATTACATCCCTATGACTTCCTTATCTTATAACTGGGAGTTTGTACCTTTTCAACCCATTTACCCATTTTGTTCCCCACCCCCCATATCTGGCAACCACTAATCTGTTCTCTGTATCAATAAGCATTTTTTTAAGATTCCACATATAAGAGAGATCATATCTTTCTCTGTCTGACTTATTTCACTTAGCGTAATGCCTTAACTGTCCATCCATGTTGTCACAAATGGCAAGATTTCATTCCTTTTTATGGTTGAATAATATTCCATACACACACACACACACACACACACACACACACACACATATATATATATATATATATACACACACACACACATATATATATATATATGTATGTTTATTTTCTCTCTCATAACTTCTTTATCCATTCATTCATCAGTGGACACTTAGGCTGTTTCCATATCTTGGCTATTGTAAATCATGCTGCCATGAACATGGAGGTGCAGTTATCTTTTTGAATTAGTATTTTCATTTTCTTTGAATAAGTACCCAGAAGTGCAATTGCTGGATCATATGGTAGTTCTATTTTTAGTTTTATGAGGAACTTCCATACTGTTTTTCATAGCAGCTGCATGAATTTACAGTCCCATGAGTGCACAAAAGTTCCTTTTTCTTCACATCCTTACTACTTATTAGTTCTTGTCTTCTTGATGATAATCATTCTAGCAGATGTGAGGTGATATTTCACTGTGGTTTTGATTTGCATTTCTCTGATGATTAGTGATGCTAAGCATCTTTACATGTACCGATTGACCATCTGCATATCTTCTTTGGAAAAATGTCTATCCAGGCCCTCTGCCCATTTTTTAAATTGGTTTGTTTTTTTTCTGCTAGTGAGTTGTATTTTGAATATTTTGAATATGAGCTCCTTATCAGATATGATTTGCAAATATTTTCTCCCATTCAGTAGGTTGCCTTTTCATTTTGTTGACTAATAATTTTCTTTGCTGTGCAGAAGCTTTTTAGTTTGATGTAGTCCTACTTGCTTATTTTTGTTCCCTTTGTTTTTGGTGTCAAATCTAAAAAAGCATCACCAAGACTGATGTCAAGGAACTTACCGCCTGTGTTTTCTTCTAAGAATTTTATGGTTTAAAGTTTACATTCAAGTCTTTAGTCCATTTTTGAGTTCATTTTTATGTGTGGTGTAAGATAGTGAGTGGTCCAGTTTCATTCTTTTGCATGTGGTTGTTCAGTTTTCCCAACACCATTTATTGAAGAGACTGTCCTCTCCCTATTGTATATTCTTGGCTCCTTTATCGTAAATTAATTAACCTGTATGCATGGGTTTATTTCTGGGCTTTCTATTTTGTCCCATTGATCTATGTGTCTGTTTTTATGGCAATATTATATTGTTTTGATTACTATAGCTTTGTAGTATAGTTTTAAATTAGGAAGTATTATGTCTCCAGCTTTGTTCTTTTTTCTCAAGATTGCTTTGGCTATTTAAGGGTCTTTTGTGGTTCCATGCAAATTTTAGGATTTCTTTTTTCTACTTCTATGAAAAATGCCATTGGAGTTTTGATTGGGATTGCCTTGAATGTGTAGATTGCTTTGGACAGTATGAACTGGGTATTATCATTTCTTAATGATGGCTACTGTTGTAATATTGGAAATTTGTTATAGACAGGGGCCGATTAAAAATTTTAGCCTGTTTCCACTAATAAATAAGATTTGCTATCTGACCATTCAACTAGGACAAGCTGTGTATAATAACAATTTTAATTTAATAGCCAGATTCTTCATTGCTTTGGGAATACATGCTAATTGAAAGGTTGCTATGCCATTGCATAGATATTATCCTTCCTATTGTAGCTGCGTTTCACTTTGTATATATTGTCAGGAAGAAATATTTATAAACAGGAAATAAGGAATTTTTTTTCTTTAAAACTGTGACAGATTTTGCAGTTACCGTAATTGGTAAAATTCCAGATGATGGTATCTCTCTCTGTTAGAGTTTGGTGTTTTACTTTTGCGTTTAAAAAATAAAAATAAAACAATTAGGCTTAGTTCATAAATTCAAGGAAAAGGACAGGATTATAACTTGGTTTTTCAAATCCCTTTTGCTAGAAAAATTTTTCACAGAGGGATTTAGAAAAAAGATCTCTGTCCAAATATAACCCTGAAATATGAACTGTTGACATTCTCTGCACCTTCCACCCCCATTTTCCATGGAAATATCAATTATAGGCTGCTGGGAGCCAGCTTTTAGACATAGTGTTTTCAATGGTAGGGATGATTAAAATACAGTTATTGCCTTGGTCTGCTTTATCTCTAAGCTGATAAGGTTTTCTGAAAGCTATTTAATTGTCCCGTGAATCATTAACTTCATTATGTTTACAGCGACTATGTTATCTCTCCCCCCGCTTCTTGGAAACTGTGGACCCTTCATCAGTGACCTGGAATGGTTGCTGAGTGTGATGCAGGTAGTGCACCTGTGCGATTTATTAGTGCCAGGTAGAGTTTTAAATCAGCATGTTGATTGTAGCGTTGTTCACTTAATGAACTTCTATGCACTGCTTACTGAAAATGCTTTTATGGTTTCTGTTGGCTCCATATGGCATTCTGATGAGCTTACACTTCTTCTTAAGTGCTTCTATATCAGAAAACAAGAGCAAAGCTAAAACAAAGTGAGTCATCTGGTTTTGTCTTTGCTTTCACCGCATGAGATAATGTGGAGGTGTTAATTACAAGACTTCACTGAGTCTTGACTAATAACAGTGTGCAAACAAATGTATGTCAGGCTCAGCCACAGAAAAGCTTCTACTAATAAGGTAAAACTAGCAATTAGAGCTGACAATGAAGTAATACTTTCCCTTGAATATTCATTAATGAAGTTCTTGTTTGGGAGAAAGGAGGCTTCTGATTGTCCAGATGGAAACCTGGAATGAGAACCCTGGTCATTCCTTTTAAATGAATTAACCACGGCTTGGTGAGCCAGCACACTGGATTAATTCCCATTTGTACTAATGCAGTGACCCTTTGCTTCAAAGGCAAAGCCTTGATGGCCACTAAGATTCCTCAATCTGTGACCTTGGCATAATAGGGACAAATTGAATTCCCAGAAGGAGAAAAATGATAGTGACCATAGAACATCACGAACAGCAGACACAACCTGTTTTATTTAAATTCTTCACTATAGCTCCTAGGATTCCAGGGAGAAAGAGAGTGCCACTTGGTTTAACGTTTTCTTTTCCTTCACCCATTCTCTTTCTCTTCCCTTCTCTTTTCTCTCTCTTTTCAGAAAGCAGTTCTGACATGCTTCTTTAAGCACATGAGATCCTTTGCTTTCATGCCAAAAGGAAACCTTCCAGAAAAGAGAGCATTAGGCCTTAATGGTTCTTTCATACATTACACTGTTATTTCCGAAACATGATCACGAGTTATACTACCTGGGTAATATATGCCTTTGTAGCATTTCTTAGTAAAGATGCCCAAATGAGGAACTCAATTAAAGCATTTCATTTAGGTGACCTTTAATAGCTCAATATGTATTCAGGGAAATACAAAGGGGATTTTTTTTTTGGACAGGGAGAATACAGAATAGTCCACTGACATAAACCCTCAAAATGTCAAAATTTTAGAATGGATCATGACCTGTGTAAAATAAAACAATCTTTTCTTTTGACTTTGTTGGCAGCCAAAATCTTGATTTGGTGGAAATGGCTCTGTGCCAAGATTAAAAAGCCACAGTGCCAGCTTTCTTTGCAGTTAGAGATGGCCATATAACACACCTAGCAAATGGTGTATACAAGACGAAGTTCCGCAAAGCTACTTAAAATAGGATGGAAGCAGCAGAGAGGCACATGCTTTGCTTTTGTGTGTTCTACTGTCATAGTTGGAACCAACCAGCCATTTTGCAGTAAATCATGAGGAAAAAGTGAAGAGAAATATAGAGCCAGTTTCTATTGCATGGACTAAGTTGAGACCCATCCTGGGACATTTTATTATGTTTTGAGTGAGGTGCATTGCTAATTCTCTAACCAATGAGTGAATACCACATTTGTCAAACAGCATAACTGTCATTAAATGAATATAATTCATAGCTAATTGTTAAAAAGGAATCGTTTACTGTGACTTGACTAGATTTTAATTGTATTCCTTTATTAACACAAGCACCCTATTAAATAGTGGAAAAATCTTTTTAAAATCCACATTTGGAAAAAAATATGGCAATGTCTGATTTTAAAATGTCACATTGCATGAGTCAATTGATTCAAACATTATGTGTACAAATGTATTGCTAAGGATGGTCATTAAAGCATTATCTACAATATCAAAAATTTGCAGGGCTGGCCAAGTGGCACTTTCGTTAGGAGTTGGCTTGGGACGCCAGCTCTGAGCAGCAGCACCCCGGTTCGGATCCCACATTAGGACCAGTGACGCTGCACCCTCTGCAGCTAAGATGGTGAACAACAGCTCGACCTGGAGCTGGGCTGCAGTGAGTGAGTTGCGGGCGTCGGTGTAGGCTGCAGTGGGATCCTGTAAAGCTACGGTGAGTGGCTGGTAGCCAGCTTGAGTGGCAGGCAGTTGGCATGAGCTGCCAAGAACCGCCATGAGCGGCCATCCAGGGGCTGGCGACCAATCTGCCTCACCCGGGAAGAGCACAATTATCACAATACCAACATGGGCCAGTGAAGTGACATCCTCCACAACTAGACAAGAACAAAAGGACAGCAGCTTGTCTGTTCTCCTCCCCCAATTCCCCAATAAAAAAAATCTTTAAAAAAAAATTTGCAAGCAACTTAAATATTTATCAGTGAGGGATAAGTAAAATATAGTATATCTATGCTAAAAAAAAAACAACCCAAGACCTATGTAAACCAGAACAAATCAGGAAGCATATACATATAATTGAATATGCATGGAAGTCTCCGGAAGCATATAGAAGCAGCTATTATTGTTTACAACTTGATAGTGGGTTGGTTGTCCTGGTATAAGAAATGAAGGACCCTTACATTTTAGTTTATAACCTACATTCACTGGACTTTTGACCTTAAATTTGCATTAGTTCTAAATAGAAAAAAGTTACTAAAACCTATAAAAGTAATTTTGTTTCAATGTGCATTGTCTTTAAACACTGAATAGACTATACAGCATAAGGAATTACTGAAGGCGTGTCTAAAACTGGATCCTATTTCCCTTCACTTTATTGGTTAAGAGCTTACAATGGACAATACACTGTATTCGTTTAGATAAAATAAAACTGTATACTAATTTGTTTAATTTATACTCTGGTCCTGGAAGCAAAGCCATTTCAAAGGAGCACTATCAGATCTCTTAGTAACGTATTTAATACCTTACAAATTATTTTTCTTTTTTCTAAATTTTACTTTCAGAAAGAGTTTCTAAACTTTGTTAAGTTTCTCCTAGTCAGCAGTTTTGGAATACACTGGAGAAAAATGAGAAGTGCTTTTTCTTTCAAACTAAGTCTAATACTGTTCCTTATAACAGTGTAGCCTTGGCCAGAACCTGCCTGAGAAAAAATTCATCAGTAATTTCCTAACTTATCCTCAAGGTGAAGAGCAGATTAAGGGACTCGATGCTCATTTTGGCAACCCAGAAATTTATTTTTAAAACTTTTCCCATTTTACCAAATGAAAAATGCTCCATCAATTGGACTTCAAATGTAAAATGAATATGTGGTAAGTACAAATGCTGCTAATGCTAAGAAAGGAAGAGTACATTCCTCTTATGGGAACATGAGGCTGAAGAATTTGAATTTGGCTGCTGCATACAATCAAGAAGAGGACCCGACTTCTCTCGCCTCTGTGTGCTTCAGAGTGTCCTAGGCCACAACAGAGAAGTGTTTATTTCTAGGTGCTTACGTAATAGCCACACATATTATGGTTAAAAAAAAAAAAGATTACTGGGCATCTACTATGTCCTAGGCACTCTGCCAAGAAAGGGAGATGGCATACACTTTGTTCTCTGAGATTTTATAGTCTAGTTGAGGGAGACAGGACCTTTGTTATAGAAACCATTCACAATGAAAAAGTTTTATGTTGATATAATACCATGATATTTATTGCTGTCCTTCAAGCATTGAGAGCTAGCTATGTTATATAAAGACCTTTCCATGTGAATGGGATACAATGATTTTTAATCTAATTTACAAGCAGAGAAGGGCAAGAATTGCTGAATAATGATAGCACTTATCATTGATTAAGCCCCTACTATGGATTCCATGCTTTACAGACATTTTCTCTACACTTCATATGAATCCTGCAATAATGGATAGTATTATTTTCATTTTTCAGAGGAAGAAACTGAGGCTATACCCAAGTTAGTGATTGAGTCAGGAATCAAACTCCAAGCACAGGTTTTTTGAGCCTCTGAGCTTTGAAATGGAGATGGGGAGGGGTTTGGGAAAATGTTTAAATTCTTTTTACCTCCTGCAACACTTTAAAGAGAGAGACAGGACAAAAGAAGAATGCACGTTCTATATGCACAATTCTTTGCAGCCCTCTGACGAACTACCTCAAAAGCTAAGCTCCCATCAATCCTGGAGAGATAGGATCGGCAGAGCATAGTGGTGGAATTAAAGGTTTAAAAGAACAGCAGCTACCAAAGAACTTTTTATGCAGAGAAATCCCAAATCTGGGGCAAAGCCCTCCTGCTCATTTTATCTCACAAAAGATTGGTAGTGCTGCCTGTCAAGGTAATGCATTACTACACTATTTGGAAAAACTACAGTTCTAATTAGATGAGCAAATAAATGTTCATTTCAATTTATTAATATAGCTGTAGGCCTTGTTACAATTTATCTCTTGGTTCTGAGACCAATCCATCTCGAGCTGCGAATCATTGTGGTGAAGTAACGGGTTTTAATAATGGATACGGGTGGTGAATTATTCAGGCAGAAGGGAGCAAGCCTTGATGCCTTCACTCACTTCTTTAATTAACTGTGAGATGCTGACGAGTCTGGGCTGTCTCGAGGCTTTCTAAGTTTATCTCCATCAGAACTGTGAATTTTTTCTTGAGCCATGGATATGCTGTGTTCAGGCCCATCCTTATCTGAGAAAAAAAGTATCACTAGCTCTCCTATCAGCATTTTGTCTTCTGATAGTCTGAATTCTGTGTCTGCTTAAATATTATTTGCATGCAACTCCTTGAGCAATGAGCAGCTTTCTTAATAAAAATCCACACCTGTGTTCTACTGCACCTCTGGATAAGACTTGAACACAAGAAAATCCAAAATATTTCAATCCTCATTTAAGTTTAGGTGCTACCTAAGAAACAAAATAAAATCTGGTTCTGGTCACTTCAGCCATTGATTTTGGTGGCTTAGAAATAAATGAATGGCTAGAAAAGAATTTTTAGAGTCTCTGTTTGACGCAGCATCAAACAAACAAAACTAATTTTTACCAAATGTAGGTTGCATTATGCCTCTGAAACGCAGTACGCTATTTATGGAGCTATGAAATGTGTCTGAAGGATTTCTGTAAATAAAACCTCTCGGGGCGTGGCACTGAGCAAGTGACACAACCCCAGCCATCTCTGGTTAGTTGTCCTCATTTGCCCAACACAGATTTTCTGAGTGGGAAATGCATTTAGCTGCTAGACTTTGCCCCGGTGTAAATCAATGATTTTTCTGTGAACACATTAATAACATGCTTAGATAACTGATCGCCCTTCTTTGGACAATTTATTTTGCTATTTCCTTTACCAGGAAAGTTAAAAAAAATGCACATAAACTGTTATATGGCAATTTATTTACGCTGTGACAAGAGAGTTCCTCTTTCAATTCTGTCACATCAGAGAGTAAGTAAGTGTCTGGGGGAGGTCTGAGCTTACCACTTCTTGGTAGAAATTGAATCACAATTTCGATAAATCAAAAGTCATGTTAAAAGCTCAGTGAAGTAAACAATGATATATATATGAATTAGCAGTACAACCATAGTCAATACAAATCAAAGTGGCTTTATGAAGGTATTGATGTTTTCAGCTCTTCTAAGGTTGAATACATTTAAGCGCTTATCCCCCAGGGTATTGTTGATCTAAATGAATCTATTCACTTTGAAACCAGACCATGGTTGTGGCTAGAGACGCAGCTACAAACATTGACCCAAATGTGGTTCTTTCCCAAACCGAGTGAGCCCAGCTGTGGCCAGATGCTCACAGTACACTGAAATTAAATGAATGACAACCGGAGCAAAGGCACTTACTTGTATGAAAAGAGGCTATGTTTGTATTTGGCTTTCTTATGTATTAATTCTTCAAAGTTTGGAGTCTCTTGGAATACAACGTACGTATATGTATTTTCTAAGGATTTGGCCCAGTAGCCCTCATAACTTGTTTTTACTGCATCATGATTTAATTTAAACTCTGCTTTTAAGCAACTGATTCTATATCTTCAAGTTGCACTAATATATCCTATCACTGGATATTGACTAATTCAGTAGGTGCCATTGGCCTATCTTGCTTGTCTAAAAGGCAAGCTTATTTTTATATCAAAATGCCATATTCAGAAAAGCAGGTAATGCTGGCATCCTGTTAGAATTTACCAGATTAGCTAAAGAATACAAAATATCAGAGTGCAGTCAGATGACTAGAGAGAGAAAACAGATGCAATTTCCACAAAATATCTGGCATCCCTCAAGATATTTAAAATAAAGGTAAGTCATCTATTTTGGCCTCTCTGTTGTTTGCAAAACGGTTCTTTGCACAATGGATACACATCAGAATTCCTCTTGCTTTTTTTTAGAATATTAGAGGGTCTGCCTCCAAAAGGACCAGCCTCAAATGATGTGACGAAGGGCACTAACACAGAGACCGCCAGGCACTTAGAAAAAAACACAGAAATGAAACAAACTGATAAGTGGGTGGAAGTCATTCATCTTTTAAAGCCCATAAAAAGAGAGAATTGTAAATTAAAATGTCTACAATAGGTTCAACACCTCTCTCTCAGCCCCTCCCCTCCCTTTGTCATGGACCAGCCATTCAAGTGTGGGAATGTTTCTCTTAAACATGTGTAAATCACACATTTAGTCATGCTGTATGCAGGGGCACCTACGGAGGGGGCCAGGGGGAGGGGGTCAAAGGATATTAAATACTGGTCCAGAAGTTTGTTAATGAAACATTTACACAAGCAGTTTATGTGGTTGTAATATAAAAAGGGGCCTCTTTCATCACACCCTTTCATTACTTAGCACAGTCTTTAAGAGGATTAATATGGGGTGTGTGTGTGTGGGGGGGAGAATGTGCTTATCAGTTCAGTCTCAGGATTGGCAATGCTGAGTTCTTAATAGATTGCCGCTGGATTTAGGATGACTGCTGCACAAATTCTTCCAGGCTTTCAATAGAATAGAAAAAGCAGTTTGTTTGCTCCCCTTCAACGAGAAGAGCTATTGACTTCATGGTGAAATGACCTGGGACTCAGAGTTTATTCATACCACTCCCTCCAGCTTCTGTAGCTTCAGACAGAGAGGTTGATTTTATTTATTAATTTATTTAGACGAACTGGTGGCCAGTGCATCAAATGTATGTATTAATTCCACTGTTACTATGTTTAAGAAGCAGTAACGGCGCGAATTTAACAGCAACCAGCTGATTTTTATGATGTTCACATCAAGCATCGTAGCAAGAAAAGGAAGCTACACAGAAGACAGGTTGACTTTTGAGAAGCTGTGTGCTCTCTGCTGTTAAGGTTGCCTAACAGCTCAGATAAACTACAGATTTTGGAGAGCACCGAAGTGAATAAGTGGCCCTTTTTTTTCTGGGGAGTTAGAGGCAGCTTTTGTTGGTGATTCTGTGAAAGAGTACAGTACTGATGGATCATGCTGCTTGAGGTCCCATGATGTCCCACTATTTTTAGCACAAGGAAGATGTTAGTTGTAACAGTGTACAATGGACTAATCAGCCATAATAGAACTCACACTGTTTTTTACTTCACATTGCACTTATTATGTGCCTTGAATGTAAACAGCTCTTGCTCTGACAAAGATGGCAGTTTGCCATGGTGGGATTCAGCCTTCTCTAAAGCTCAGCAAACACTGAATAGGAACAAGCCTGAGGACTCTGAACAAGCAATTGTTTGAGTGTATGTCACTAGCAGCCTTCGACAAAATTATCTTTGCTGCTTCCATCCTGTCCTTCCTGCCTCCCTCCTCAATTAGCAAGCATTCACATCTGCCAGTTATCTGTATATGAAAAATTATTTCTATTATGTCTCCACCCACATTTACAGAATCAAGAAATCACACTCTATATAAAGTCTTGAATGATACATCCCTGCATATTTTACACCCATTGTGAAATATATGGAACTTAATGTAATAATATAAAGCTTAATCATATAAGTAGATTGAAGTCACTTTAAAGCATGATAAAAGATCTTCTATTTAAAATTACACCCAACACAAAAACAGAGTTTATTGTTTTGTACCATCTGTACATATCATTAGCAGATTTGATAGTTTGCTCTCAAAACAGATATTGAGCAATTTACAACAAAGTAAATTGTTGTTGGCTAGCCTTCCCACATTGTTATCATCCTATGATTTTCCAGTCATGTTGGCTTATTTAAAAGTTTTTTTTATTTTTCTTTTTTTTAAAGTATTGCATGCACATGATAAGAACAATTAGGACCAGCCGAGTAGCACGTTGGTTAAGAGTTGGCTTGGAACGCGAACTCTGAGCAGCAGGGCCCTGGTTGGGATCCCACATGCGGGCCAGTGATGCTGGGATGGTGAACAACAGCTCTACCTGGGGCCGGGCTGCCATGAGTCCCTGGCAACGGTGTAGGCTGCAGTGTGGCTGGCTGGCAGCTGGCGAGCGCTTTCGTGAGCTGCCGTGAGCTGCCGTGAGTGGCTGTCCAATGGCCAGCTAGCGACTGCCTCGCCCGGAAAAAGCGTAATGATAATACCAACATGGGCCAGTGAAGCGACGTCCTCCACAACTAGACTGAAGAACAAAAAGGACAGCAACTTGTCTGTTCCCCTTTCCCGATTCCCCAACGCTGTTCCCCTCTCTCAATTCCCCAATAAAATCTTAAAAACAAAACAAACTAACAAAACAAAACAAAAAAAACAAATCAAATGGTATAAGAAGTTTCCTAAAGAAAAGCACCTCTTTCCCACAGTACTTCTCTCCATGCTCAGGTCCACTTCCAGGAGCAGCTTTTAACCTTTGTAGTTTTTTCGTTCTTCTGGGAATTACCTTCTGAACTCTAAATAAATAATATGCTTATAATGATCTTTCTTGATTCATTCCTTCGTTGATTCAACAAATAACTACTGCTTGCCTACTATTGGCCAGACACTGTTCTATGACTGAAATAAAACTGTAAGTCTAAGTTCCTGCCCTCCAGGAGCTTACATTCTACTGGGGCTGTGATGAGGAAACGCAAGTAAGAAACAATGGCAATGAACAATTTCTATAGCATATTTAAAAATTAAAACTGCTATTAAATAAAGGAAATGGGAAAGGTGGGCAAAGGGAGTGCTGAGGATGGGAAGGGGGTTTGCAGTTTCAAATAGGGTGGTTTAAAAAGAGGGGAGAAAGGTATTCCTGGTGTCGTGATACTACCGTGCCTCATTGCCTGGGGCCCCAAAGAGCTTGTCTAACCTGCAAACTTTTCAGTCTCTCTGAGGAGGATGCTGTCTGCCAGTATGTTGTTAAGTCCCTGAACAAAGAAGGAAAGGAACATACTTGTAGGCACCCAAGGTTCAATGTTATGCTACCTGCCCTGCAGCAACAACGTTGGCGTGTAGGTCTGAAGAAATTGTATAGTAAGAAAAGAAAGAGGCTGCAGAATATGCTAAACTTTTGGTCAAAGGAATGAAGGAGGCCAAAGAAAATGCCAAAAATAGACTGCCAAGAAAGAGATGGAGGCTGCCCTTTGTGAGAGCTTCTACCTCTAGTCTGTCTAGCCAAAAAGATTTTCAAGAGCAACAAATAACATCAGACATAAAATTTATCCTAAGAAAATAATGAGAAATGTGGACAAAGATTTATACATCTTAGCATTCATCTTAGCATTATTTGTTATATCAAAAGCCAGAAGAACTTGAGTGCCCAAAGTTAGGAAAAGGGTTGCGGCCATTAAGCCTTATCTGCAGTTCTTGCTTTCTGCGGTTTCGGTTACTCGTGGCCAACTGTGGTCCAAAAATATTAAATGAAAAATGTCAGAAATAAATAATTCATAAGTTTTAAACTGCACACTGTTCTGAGTATCGTGATGAAACCTCGCACTGTCCCGCAATGTCTCACCTGGGCTATGAATCATCCGTTTGTCCAGCATCTCCACACTATACATGCTCCCTGCCTGGTAGTCAGTCACTTAGTAGCCATCTCAGGTATCAGATCGACTGTTAGGGTATCACAGTGCTTACATTCAAGTAACCTTTATTTTACTTAATACAGGGCCCCAAGCACAAGAGTAGTGATGCTGGCCATTCCGATAGGCCAAAGATAAGCTGTAAAGTGCTTCCTTTAAGTGAAAAGGTGAGCACAGTACAAGACATTTTGAGAGAGAGAAAGAGAGAGGAGAGATCACATTCACATAACTTTTATTACAGTATATTGTTATAATTATTCTATTTTATTATTAGTTATGATTGTTAATCTATTACTGTGCTACTTTACAAATTAAGCTTTATCATAGGTATGTATATACAGGAAAGAACAGTGTATATAGGGTTCAGGGCTATCTGTGGTTTCAGGCATCCACTGGGGTCTTATCATGTATCCCCAGCGAATAAGCGGGGGACTACTGTACATAAACTACATTGTAGCTATATGCTAGTGTGGTGCACAGACATTAAAATGAAAAATGTGTGATGAGCCTTTAATGCCGAGAGATAATGCTCATGTCAAATGAAAATAAAAACAATTGCATATGCTGTATTACCTCAAATATGTAAAAATCCATAAAAAGATGTGTAGAAGAAAATATGCGCAAAATATAAACATCGATTTACCTTGGGTGATTCTTTTCTTGTTTTTACTTTCAAATTTTATAAAGGAAGCACTCTTAGAGTCATCTCAAACAACAATTGCTAGAAGTTTTCCTTCTGCTGAGAAAAGTAGCTGAGTTACATGCTTCTCTCTGTGTGGCCATTGCACTTTCTCAGAGTGTGCCCCTCTCTTAGCATTTGCTTCATGGTGCGCAAGTCTTTCTGCATTTGCCATGCAATTCTGCAGAGTTAGGTCAGATCGCACAGGTTGAGAGCACACTGCTCCACAAGGCTTCCCTCACTTCAAACCCAGCTACAAGCTTTGGGGTTCCCAGGCCCCTGACACTTCTGACCAACTGCTTACCAATTTGCAGGTTCTCACTACCTTCTCATGTTCTATAACTTGCTAGAATGACTCACAGACTTTGCAAAGTGCTATTTTTTTTAGATAATTTTATGATGACAGATAAAAATTGGGACTAGCCAAATGAAGAGACACATAGGGTGAGGTCTGAGAGGGTGCCCCAAATACAAATGTTCACTGTCCTCAAGCTGCATCACCCTCCCGGCACGTTGATGCGTCACTTGAGCTCATTTGAGCTTCGGATGTCCAGAGTTTTTATTGGGGTTTCATTACATAGGGTTGATTGGTTGAATCATTGGCCATGTGATTAAACTCATTCTTGAGCCCTGCCTTCCCTTCTCCGAGGTTAGAAAGTTGGGCTAATAACAACATGTGGCTCAATGCCTCGACCTTCTAATCACACAGTTGGTCTTTCCAGCATGGCAGCTCTCATCCTGTGATTTAGGGGTCACCAGGAATTACATCATTGGTATAAATTCAGGTGTGGGCCAAAGGGCCCACCATGAATACCAAAGACTTTCCTTTCACAAGGGATACCCCAAGGGTTTACCTCCCAGGAACCAGGGGAAAAAGCCAGCAAATTCTTTATTATAGAATAGTATCTTCCTCACCCATCCATTGGCTGTAGCCTCCAATATGGAGGAATCATGCCTGGCATGCCTGTACCTGGGACTGACCCCTGCAGATATTTTTATTTCAGTAAATCTAGCAGTTTAGGAGACGTTACCTACGGTGCATTAGTGGGTTAGAGCAGCCTCTCATTGTCTGTGACTTCCAACATGACACTTTTTCATTGCTTTGCCTTTCTACCACAGTCACTTTTCTAAGAATTAGTAATGCACTGACATTTTGGTCCTTTTATAATTTAATCCATCACTGAGGAGAATAATAACACAACAGCAGCAACCATAAAACAGTTTTTTCTTTTACTGTCTTTTTTTTTTTTGGCCTTGGTGATATCTATATAAACACATTAGCTAATTTTGAATTAACTAGGCAATTAATAAAAACATATTAGCTTTGTGCAAGGAAAGTCAACACATAGAACTGCAGGATTGGCAATTTCATGGCCGTGTTTATGAGCATCTGAGACTGTCGATATTAAGTGGGTTATAGAAGTAAGTGCTGGTGTTTTCATTTTTGTTCTCGATCTAAGGATGGCCTGGGGATTAGATTTCAGAACATCCATATGGTATTTGGTGAATGTGACAAATTGGTTGATTATATTTATGCTTACTATCTTATTCTAATAGCTGTTTGCTTCTAGTAGGTGATACAGTCAGTATTGAGGACTGAGTATTTAGCCTAGTTCTTCAAATCTTTGATAACTTCTATTCCATGATTTACTAAATTAAAACTAGAACTACTGTCTGGAGATTTCTTTTTTTTTTTTTTACTTCATAGGACTATGTATTTAAAATTAAGTCACCCAAAATTAAGTTAACCTTTTCTTGAGACAAAATATTTTCTTTTTTATTATTGTTAATTTCAGGTGTACAGAACAATGCAATAGTTATCCTTTTCACCCTTCACACAGAAACAACCCCTCTTCCCCATCTACTGCCCTCCCATCCCCGATATCATGCTTATCTATTAGAATTCCATTGACTCCATTCCCACACTCTACTCCA
>NW_017731371.1:2951647-2957489 GCF_001890085.2 Hipposideros armiger
AAAAAAAAAATCAGGAACTCTCCTTTGAACATGTTAAGTGTGGGATACCTAGTAGTCATTTCATATGCAATTGGAGATATGAGTCAGATTTAGGAAAGAGCTGGACTAGAGTTTTACATTTGGGAATCATTAACATATGAATGGTATTTAACTATAGTAAAAGTCACTAATGATCTCCTGGTAGCCAAATTTTCATCTTACTTGACTTATCACCAGCATTGGACACTATTAATTACTGTCTATCTAAAATTGTCCCTTCTCTTAATTTCAGTACAAAAATTTTGATTTCCTCCTTTTTTTCTGGTCTCTCCCAATCTGTATTATTTGCAGGTTTATCTTCTTCTAGCTAATTTTCAATTCAAAGTTGTGCCTGTATTTTTTTCCTCATCTTACTATATACTCCATAATTTCAACTATCTTCTATACATAAACTCACAAGTGGGCTTCAGATCCTTTACGTAACCACTAAATATATATCAAAACCATCTCAAATTCAACTTGTCCAACACTGAGCTTATGATCTCTCCCTCCACTCCCCCTTCCAAACCTGCTCCTCTTCCAACATCCTTTATTTCAAGGAATAAGTTATTTATTTATGCAAACCACAAGCCAGAAGCCATTCTTGGTGTGTCCCTCCAATTTGGTGATATCTAATTCATCACCAAATTCTAAGGATTTTGTCTTTCAAATTGTTCTTTAAATGTCTCTATTTCTCTCTCTCTCTCTTTTTTTTTTTTTTTTTTTAGCTGAGCCATCCTGCTACCTGTTGGCAGCTCAGTGGCTGCTCATCTTGGGCTGGACTCGAACTGCTGTTGCTCAGAGCTCAAACTCTTGAGCGAGCTCTTAACCAACTGAGCCACTCGGCCGGCCCTCTAATTGCTTTTTGGTGTGTAAAACATAAACACACAGTATTACAATATTCACAGCTACAATAGTCAATGGACAGAGTTTACTGAAGAACCTACTCTCACTTAGCATTGAGCAATACTCTCTGGATTAAATAATTATGATGATAAAATAGATGTAAATGAAAGATTTTTTTAAAGGCCATCTGCACCATTTACTTTAAAGATGTAACAGTCTGAACGAGGCTGTCCAAGACTAGAAATGATGTGAAATACAAGAGATCAGCATGTGGATTCTTGGTCAAAGTATGAATTGCTGGTAGAAGATAAATGATATTGCTTGAAATTGTGACTTGAAAAGCAAGTAAAACATGAATCATCCCTATGTATGAGCCTGTAATCAGAACAATGGAGAACTGATATGTGAATAGTTGTCATTTACTCTGTTGTTGGCAAAATGTTGGCCAATCCATGGCTGCGCACATAGCGTCAATGTTGTCACAAACACAATTCATGTTATCTGGAACAGTGGGCAGGCACTTCTGTTTCCAATTTACTTAACTTTTTTCTTTCTTTCTTTCTTTCTTTCTTTCTTTCTTTCTTTCTTTCTTTCTTTCTTTCTTTCTTTCTTTCTTACTATATGTTCAGAAGAAAAGAGATATCCTATATTAGCTAAAGCAAGGACAGTATATTGTGCTTCTCTATAGAAAGACATCATATTAACATGATGGGACTAAGTATGTAAAGTATTGTATTGTACTTTAAAATGTGCAACATACACTCTGCATCTTTTAAAAATATTTAAAATACCCTTGTGAGTTAAATATTATCATTGTCCCACATTCACCAATGAGGAAATGTCCTTAGTAAGATGAAATGATTTGCTGATGGATATATTCAGGTACGACATGGTAGGGAGCCAGGACACAAACCCAAGTCTTCACCTTCCAACTTCAAACTCTACATGTTCATAATTCAAATGTGAAGCATGACAAACTAAGCAAAATTGCTCTATTAAGTAACAATAATAATAAAGTAATAAAGATAACAATACTAAATCTATTGATTTATTTGTCTCTATGAGAATATAAGCCCTATGAGGACAGATACAGGCATACCTCATTTTATTGGACTTCACTTTATTGTGCTTCACAGATGTTGCACACCTTACAAATTGAAGGCAAGGCCCTCCGCCAGCTAAAAGATGTTGGATGGCTTTATTGTGATAGTCACTTTATTGTGGTGCTCTGGAACCGAATCCACAATATCTTTGAGGTATGCCTGGGTTTCTTTTTTGTTCACTACTGCTCCCCAGTGCCTAGAACAGTGCTTCGCATATAATGAGTCCTAAATTAAAACTTCTTTTTAAATCAAAGAATAATATATCACATTTTCAAAGGCATTTCACAACTATATTATTTCACTGATTGTCATAGCAATTTCCCACTTTTCTGACTCTGACTCCAATATTCTTATTACTCCCCATTATATAAAAATAAAAGTTAAAAGGCTACTTTAAAAAGTCATTGCTGAGAGATTAAAAATAGGATATACCAGAGGTGCCAAAAATATGTATACACACGACTTGTACTCATCTTTTGTTATGTATATATTGAGATTACAATTTTAATACAATTTTTTTCATTTCTTAAAATGTGTATAGATTTTTTTGGCACCCTCTGTATTAGTTTGTCAAGATCGATCCCATAATAGGATACCAGGTATCTTACCTCAAGGATGACAAGTATTTGCTTGAATATGTGGCTTCTCTTTGGATGGAAGGTGTTGAAAAGCATGTAGAGCAGCAGTTCTCAACCTTCCTAATGCCGCNCTCTAGTTCCATCCATATTGTTGCAAATGGTACTATTTCCTTCTTCTTTATAGCTGAGTAATACTTCATTGTGTAAATGTACCATAGTTTCTTAAGAGGCAAAATATTATATATAGATAGATAGATAGATAGATGATAGATAGATAGATAGATAGATAGATGATAGATAGATAGATATAGATACACACACACACAGAGGGTGCCAAAAAAAGTACACACATTTTAAGAAAGGAAAACTGTATTAAAATTTTAATACTCACTATATACCAACAAAAGATGAATATAAGTCATGTTTGACTTCTGCAATTACAAGAGGTGCTCAAAGTTGTTACCGTCAGCGTCCAGACACTTCTGATTATGGCAAACTACTGCTTGAGAAACATTGACCAAAGTGTCCAGTTGTATACATTTTTTTTAGCTCCCCTGGTACATATACCCCAATTTCTAATGTTTTATTTAAAGACAACAGTGAAAGTTCCCGATGATCATGATTCAGTGGGTTTTACGTCTGGGTACACAGCGATGCCCCCTTGGTAGTCCTAGGGCACTTTCCCTGTGCCATTGCCTCACTTTCTCCAGGTCCTTGACTGGTCTGAACCCTTACTTTTTCTCTTCCTCTCTGAACAGACTTGATCCATAGCTTGTGGGAGAAGCCAGGACTCTTTACAACCAGGATGAACAGAGAGCCTCCTGTGTTTATTGCATTTGTGTGGTCTCCTGTTCTTGCCTGAGGCTGAGGGTCTCCCGTGACTACATTCACAGTAATTCCTAGGTATCATTGAATACCCAGGACACATTTAAAATTTCCCGTGAAAAGTAAGGGTTTATTTTATTTCATTTAAAACTGGGAACAATAACAGCATATCTGTATGTAACAGGATGGTACAGCTAAGAAGGAAAAACTGATGATACAGGATTGAGTAGAGACATTTGCAGGGGAGAGGTCCCTGTGCAGGGCCCTGCTCAGCTCCAAGAAAGACCATCACATGTCTTCTGTGTGTATGTGTGCATCATGGGGTCCTGTCTGTGCAGGCTAAAGGGGAAGGGACTGAAGAAATTAGCAGCCCACCAATGTGGTTTGAAGATGATTTTAAACTGAAAACATCTGAACAGACAGCAGCCATGAAAGAAAATGATCTAAACAAGCAGAATCTTCCCCAAATACAGCTGTCATTGACCCCCCTCTTAGAGAATTTCCTGTTTGGAAGAAGACTGGCCCTAAGCACAGGGAAGTAAGGAGTCAGCTGCTATACTCCCCCTCCTCCAAAGTGGGGAAATACCCGGCCAGGAAGGAGGTAGGCTGCCCATTTCCATTAGGATCAAACAGCTCGAGAGAGGCTTCCAACATTCCCATCGAAACTCTAACCCCACCCCACTGGTGAAGTTGACATATAAACCTTTATCTCTAGTTATTCAGTGAGTTACTCATCCCTGAGCATCTAGCACTTATGCCTGTAAAATAATCCTTGTCTTTTCTCCAGTTAAACTCTCTATTGGTTACTTTCAGGCCCCTTACTATTTGGACCTAAGTTGGTGGAGGAAAGCGTTTTCCTCCCAACAGGATGCTGGGTACATGTGGAGAGCTGGCCTCAGTCAGGAACATGGACCCTTCATCCATAGTAACAGGAGGGAGGGCAGAGGGGTTCTTGTATATTTGACTCCTCGCTCATTCTCAAACTTACTGGAAGGGTCTTCTACTCTCACTGATTCATGTCCTCATTCCCATTCACTATTCTACCTATTCCAACATGGCTGCCAGGCTCAACACACACTCAAACATTCATTCATTGAATGTTTGTTTAATCCTATTATATAGTCTAGGACCTAGTGATATAACACTGAACAAAATCCAAAAATCCCTACCTCCCTGGAGCAAAGCGAGGTGAAACAGATATAAAACAAATAAATAAACTACACAGTACATTCACTAGTGATAAGTATGAGGAACAAAAGCAAACACACACTAAGAAAGCAGGAAAGGGGATCATGGAGTGTTGAATGCTTGAGAAGGACCATTTGAATGAAGATATGATGAGGTAAGGAGCAAACCCTGTTGATACAGTAGGAAGTCTGTTCTAGGAAGTGGAAACAGATAAGTAGGAGTGTGACTGCTGTCTTCCAGGAAAGGCAAAGAGATGAGTAGGCAGTGAACGAGGGGAGGAGTCATACTAGCAGATGAAACAAGTGAGGTCATATGGGGCCAGATTGCGTGGGAGCTTGTAATCATTGCAAGTATTTTGGCTTTACCCAGAGTGAAATGAGAACCCACTGGAGGAATCTGAGCTGTAAGTTGAACAGAGTTATCATATGGTCCAGTAATTACACTCCTAGGTACACACACAAGAGAAATAAAAACATATCTCCAAACAAAATATGATCATTCATACCATCATTATTCATAAGAGTCAGAAGGTAGAAACAACTGAAATGTTCATCAACTGATGAATGAGTAAATGAATTGTGGTCTGTCCATATAATAATATGAATTATTCAGTCGTAAAATGGGATGACGCTCTGAAATACCTTATAACATGGATATATCTTGAAAAAATTATGCTACACAAAAGAAGCCAGTCACAAAAGACCACATATTGTATGATTCCATTTATATGAAAAATCCAGAATGGACACCCCATACAGCCAGAAAGTAGATTAGTGTTTGCCAGGGACTAAGGGGATGAGGAAACGGGGAGTGACTACTAATTCTTTTTCGGGTGACTACATGTTCTAAAATTAACTGGTGTTGTGAAACTTGTTGGTTGCACACTATGTGAATACACTTTAAGTGGATGAATTATATGACTTGTGAATTATATCTCAATTAAATGGTTAGTAAAAAGAAGAAGAGACAATGGAGCTTGGCACGGGCAGGTGGTAAGATGTGGTCAGGGGTCAGAATACTTTAAAGGTAGAGCTAATAGAATTCGTTGAATTTTGGATGAGTTTTATGAGAGAAAACAAAAAGTCAAGAATAATGCCAAATATTTTTTGGCCTGAGTAACTTCTATTGTGGAGCTGACACAGCGAGATGAGGAAGACTGCTGGAGGAACAAGTTTAGATTAAAAAAAATCAGGAACTCGGGCGGCCGAGTGGCGCGATGGTTAAGAACTCGCTTGGGATGCCAGAGGGCCCCGGTTCGGATCCCACATATGAGGGCCAGTGACA
>NW_017731371.1:2960478-2972883 GCF_001890085.2 Hipposideros armiger
ACCCCTTAATACAGTTCCTCATGTTGTGGTGACCCCCAACCATAAAATTATTTTCGTTGCTACTCTATAACGGTAATTTTGCTGTTATGAATCATAATATAAATATCTTTTTGTTTTCCGATGGTCCTAGGCGACCCCTGTGAAAGGGTCATTCGACCCCCAAAAGGATCGCGACCCACAGGTTGAGAACCGCTGCCTGTAAGCTGTTTAGTCACAAGCAAGTCCTCCGTCTTCATCAGGTCCACAACGCAGAATGCTCATAGTCTCGGCTTTCTGGCTCCTGGGCCACTGAAGCAGCACAATGACAAGGGTGAAAGGGAGACACCAGGAGGGTCACGGGGCTACGAGGAAAAGCAAATTCTACTGGAAGCAAAACGTAACAGCGCGAGATCAGTTGGCATGACAGAGCTCGTCCTCACCACCCCCTCCTCTCATTTCATATAGGAGGCACCTGTGCAAGGCTAGATAACTTTATAAGCCTCAGCTGACTCACAGGACCTGCAGATAAAAAGGTAAAGCCAGTGATGTTTGTAACAATGATGTAAGTATTTTAAAAAATTGAAAACATTTGTGAATTAAGGATTGGCCCACATTTACAAAGGAGAGATTAGGTTATGTTTAAAAGATTAAATTATGTTTACTATCGCTCTCTTAAGGAAACAGGGACCTTTGGGTACAATTTAAAAGAAATATTTGAAAAATCTTGGCAGGTTGAAGGGTAATGTCTCATTTCCCTGGGAAAGTCCCTCTATTTAGAACAGTAAATCCTTAAGTGATGTCCAACAAAGGAGGTGTTACAATACTTTACTGAGATGAGACCATCCATTTAATTACAGGAAGACACATTTTTGGAAAAAAAAATATTCATAGATAGTTTTATTTCACAAAGCATAGATGATAGCATGGTGGGTTTCTGTAATCTTTTCCTTGAAATTTATTTTGAATAAATGATTCTAAAACTAGTTTATTGAAGGTAAGCCTGTTCTTTAAGTTCAGCATGTTGTAAATAAATATATCATTAAAAAATGCATTCCTACCAGGAAAGAAATGGTTATTGTCTATTATTTTGCAAGGGAATATATTTTAAAAATGGCAGTGCCTTTAAAAGCTAAACAAGTACATAGTACTCAGGCTTTTCAGTCACCTATTATATTAAAGTGCTTTATTATTATTAATATTACTTGTTACCTTAATTAACCTAAAATTTGTGATTTCAATTCACCAGAGAAATAATTCGTACAAAAACATGAGTGAATAAAACTCATCAATTGTACACACACACACACACAAAACCTTGTGACACTACTCAACCAATACCCATAGCAAGTAAGATGCCAGCCCAGAAATACAACAGCTATTGAGAAACAAAATTAGAAAAATTTTGTTTTGAAGAAATATTTCCTGTGCTCCTTTGCTTTTCTTTTCCTTTCTTTTTTTTTTAAATCACCTATTTCATGTGAAAAATGAAATCAAATGAGGCATCCTTGAAAAACTGAGGCTTCTGTATTCTCTATATGCAGGAACTAAATCAAAATGCACAAAAGAGGGTAGATGTGCTATGATATAATGCAAGTAGAAAAGGAATTACTTTTTTCTCTGCTTTTTGATGGAGAATTCCATGAAAGAGTGTGCTGGCAAGAACAAGTTCCTCTAAGTGACATTTCATTTCTTAGCAGCTAGATAGATTAATGCTTGCTTCTTGCAGCTCATGCATTACTAGCCCTAGTACTCCAGAAATGAAAAATCATGTACTTAATTCATTCTTTATTGCATAAATGTTATACAAAGAGAATGGAAATTTGCATTTGGGTCTTCATTCCTGTTAAAATATTGTGGTCTTGATAACAGGTTAAGAAATACTGTAGTGCCACTCTCCTTTCATATTTAGCCTCTATAAAAAAAAGCTTAATGTATTTTATGTATATGGTGAGGAGAAATGAAAGTAGAACTATCTTCAATCATGGGACCGCTAAATAGATTACAAAAATTCCATTCGCTTTGCATGGCAGAGAGACTCACCTGTAAATCTTAATTGCCAAATCACAGGGAATCAGACACATCTTCAAATGATCAGCAACTCAACTCAATCAAAAGGCAGTTGAGGGCCGGCCGAGTGGCTCAGTTGGTTAAGAGCTCGCTTAAGAGTTTGAGCTCTGAGCAACAGCGGTTCGAGTCCAGCCCGAGCTGAGCAGCCACTGAGCTGCCAACAGGTAGCAGGATGGCTCAGCTAAAAAAAAAAAAAAAGGCAGTTGAGCTCCAAAATTCAGAAGCAAGGCAAAGTCTAAAGGAATACACAGTGAAGGACTGAGACACTCCTGAACAAAGTGCTTGAAAGCAGGTCTGAGAGACACATCTGATGTCTTCTCTTCCAGACAAGAGAAAGCAATGTTCAGCCCAGCAATGCCAAGGAGCCGGCTTGGGTTTTCATTTGCGACACCCACAATGTTCTGTCTTTTAAAATGTCCCTGTCCCATTAAGCTTAGTACTTTGGTTAGATGTAAGCTTTTGTTCCTCAGGTAGATATTCTTTTTGCTTTCATTGGAACCCAAGTGTTGGAGTTGGGGTGAAGGAGGACTGGGGTGGAGAGAGGGTGAGGAAAGAAGTCAAGCTCCTGCCGTTTCCCTCTGAGATGGAGGTACCTTTTGTGACGTTTCCCCCCACATCATCTTCCGTGCTTTGTAGAAACATTGTTTGAAAAAATTAAGTAGAATTAAAATGACTAAAGCTGGTAGACTGGTAGACTTGTATACATATGACAGATTATGAAATTGTACAGTTATAAATATATTTGGAGGGTGAAATAAACTCTAGGAAAGTACAAATACTTTCCATTTATTGAGCTAACATGGTAGTCTTTTCTTATCAGTCAGAATATTTGATCTGGTCAAGGTTTCATCTTTAGGTAGATTTGGGGGTAATAATTTTACACACCTGCCTAAAATTCCTTACCAGCCATGCACAACTTTGGAAAACAGCATCTCTCTGACCCCCCAGGATCTTTGGGAGGCAACCTCAACCCCATCTCTCTCCACAAACACTCTGGCCTCCAGTGTGTCCCCACACTCAGCCGAACACAAGGAATTCAGTGATGACAGTGTTCACAGCCTAAATGACAAGTCCTAACAGCATCTTTCAAGGTGAAAGTTTGAGTTTCTGTCTTCTATAGCCTTGTGGGCTGCTCTGGAAACTTGCTGAGTTAAACTGAATCTAACACTCAGAGGAAGGAATTGTTTGTGGCCCTAAGAAAGAGAAAGGGAAACACTTAAGGGTTTAATTTAAAGTAATTATGGCATTGGACTACTGCCAATGGAAATTTTGCAGAAAGCCCATCTTTTGCAAGAAAGTAATCTCCCAAACAGTTGCAGGAGGAAAACCATTTTTTTTTTTGGAAATAACACTAAAAACCAAGTAATTATTTTAAGCAGTTTTCCCCACCATGGGTAAGATCTTTGTATTTTCTAAAACTTCCCTAAAACACAATGTAGAGGAATGATAAAATACCAAGAAATTCAGTAGAACTAAAAATCAAGTCTTTGTCTCAGAGAAGTCATAGCCATTTACATAGTTCCATGTGTGTGAACAAAATCACAAGGCAGCAAGAGTCAAAGGGAAATGAAACATGGTCTGTGTTTCCTTTCTGTTCTGTTTCTGTTGACTTCTGCAGGAATTCAGGTAGTCAGACAGAAACTGAACATGCTGCTTATGACTATCCAAGTGTTCATGTTTTCTGAATCAGCAGGGGAGCAGTGAACAAAGTTGAGATGTGTAGTATTACTGTGTTGGTCCAAGGAGTGAGGGGAAGCTTAAAATGAATTAGAAACTATTTGTTAAAAACAAAACAGTAAAAGCCTCTTTTACATATCTGAGATATGAAGTTGCCCAAAGACAAAAGAATTTCTAAAGACTATTCCTAAATATATTATTAGAAAGAAATTTAAGTTTTAGAGACCAATAGACAGATAGAGTTGGTTTGGTTGACACAGTGGATTTGTTGTCATTGTTATTGTTATTTGTGATTATGTTGCTGCTTTTGTTTTTGAATGTCTTTAGGCAGGTTATGTGTTTCCCAGTTGACTGCCCCCATTGTCTTATATATAGCTGTTTTCATCTACTTGTCCTCATAAGCCTTTAAGTTAGCAATTTTAGAAGAAGCCTGTTGTTATTAGGTAATAATATTAAAAGCTATCTTTTTAATGCCTACAATATGTCAGGCACTGAATAGTCACCATTAACCTTTACAACAGTCCCAAAGATAGACATTATCCCCCCCACACACACACCGCCCCCAACAAAAGATTAGGAGCCTAATAAGTGCAAATGCTGAAATCTGAACACAGGTCAGTCAGGCTCCTTTTTTTTTTTCTTCTTTCCATTAAGCCTAAACTTTGCTGTGATTCCTAAATAATGTTTTACACCTATTTTAAGTGTAGTGTATGTCCCTTCAAATAACACACAGGATAAATGACAACTGTACCCGGTTAAATTCCAATATAAAAGAGTGCAAGAACCGTGGACCTCCACGAAGATTCATAACAGAAAGACTGATGCATTAGTTCTGCATAAGATCAGTAACTAGAAAAAACAGATTTTTCTATTTCTTTTCGGTAATACTGCCCCACAGCCCAAAGTGGTCAACTGTTGTCATAATTCATTTGGCAGTCCTGTCAAAGATAGCTCAGTCATTTAGTCTAACAAAATATTTTTTAACAGTGAGGGTACATATTTGATTTGGATCCAGGGACAAATGGCTCTCCAAAGGTTTCCTGGCAGGCCGATGACAGGAAGCATCAACTGGATATGTCAGGACTTAATAGTCCTGAACCATGGAGTACATTTAAAAAGCTCACATACATTCTCAAATATCATAATATATAACAAATTTCATTGCCTTCGACTCAGTGATATTTAGAATATGTGCCACATCAGTCTTTCTGTTCTGGGATTTTGTGATGGTCCAAGGTTGTTGCCTTCTTTTCAAACACAGAAAGCTGAACTTGAAATGTAGGTAATTTATCTTGGGCTTGGTTGGAAATGGCACATAGTCAATCCTATTGTAATACATAATAGCTTATAATTTAACCGAGGAGGAAGTTACAATCACACATCGTTTATCCAGAATCACAAAGAATGGAGATGTTATGCATAAATACATTTTCCTAAATGCTTTAAGAGTATTTCCTAAATGCTTTAAGATTATTTCCAAAATTATAAAACCTATACTTATTTTTATCCATTCAGACTTGATTTAAACAGGGCTGTCATCACAATTTGACTCCTTGATGAGTTAATATTTTTGTATTATTAGCTTTTAAATTAAAAATAAAAAGAATACTGGAATCTCATGGATTTGTGTCTGGACCCACATTCAACCTTCAGCACAACCTTCAAGTGTTGTTTTTGCTTTGTCTTCTTGCCAGTTATGTTTCGTTTCTCCTCCACTTCCTCCTCCTCTTCCTCTTCAGTCTATATTTTAAATCAGGTTGTTTATTTTCTTACTGTTGAGTTGTAAGAGTTCTTTGTATATTTTGGATAGCAGCCCTTTACCTGATATATCTTCTGCAAGTATTTTCTCCCAATTTGTAGCTTGTCTTCTCATTCTATTGACATTGTCTTTCACAGGACAAAGTTTTAAAGTATAATTAGTCTTGTTGCCAGGTAATGTCAGCTCTCCAACTTTGTTTTCTTTCAATTTTGTGTTGAATATTCTGGGTCTATGGTGTCTCCATAAAACTTTAGAATCAGTTTGTTTATATCCATAAAATTTTGTTTGGGATTTTGTTTGGGATTGCACTGAACCTGTAGATCAAATTGGGAAGAACTAACATCTTAACAATATTGAGTCTTTGAACATGGAATAAATATTTATTTAGTTCTTCTTTGATTTTGTTCATCAGAGTTTTGTAGTTTCCATCACTCATATAGATCTTGTACATATTTTGTTAGATTTATAACTATGCATTTCATTTTTGGTGTACTAATGTAAATAGTATTGCATTTTTAATTTCAAATTTTACTTTACTGGTATATAGGAAAGTGACTGATTTTTGTATATTAATCTTGTACCTATAACCTTGCTATAATTGCTTAGTTTTTCCATGAGTTTTTATGAATTCTTTTAGATTTTCCACATAGCCCATCATGTCTTCTGCAAACATAGAGATTTTTGTGTGTTCTTAGGCTAACCGAAGAGGTTCCCACCAGCCAACTTGGGCATAAATAAGAATAGTAACTGGACTGGATTAAAGCACATCAAAATGTTTAAATCCAGAAGTGTATACTGATCTTAAACAGCAAAAATCTCATTGCTCTCCTTTGGAAGATGCAAGAGAATTTTTTTTTTTTAAAGATTTTATTGGGGAACTGGGGGAGGGGAACAGACAAGTTGCTGTTCTTTTTTTTGTTCTTCAGTCTAGTTGTGGAGGACGTTACTTCACTGGCCCATGTTGGTATTATCATTGCGCTCTTCCTGGGTGAGGCAGTTGCTCGCCAGCCATTGGACGGCCGCTCACAGCAGCTCATGGCAGCTCACAAAAGCTCACGCCAGCTGCCGACCAGCCCCACCACAGCCTACGCCGTCGCTGGTGACTCATGGCAGCCCAGCTCCAAGTCGAGCTGTTGTTCACCATCTTAGTTGCAGAGGGTGCAGTGTCACTGGCCCTCATGTGGGATCCGAACCGTGGACCTGCTGCTCAGAGCTGGCGTCCCGAGCCATCTCCTAACCAACGCACCACTTGGCTGGCCCAAAATAATTATTTTTTTAGACATGTAAATAGAGGGAAAATTTTAAGCATTTAACCTGCGTTTCCTGTATATCTATACTTCAGGGTAATCAAATACTTTGCAAGAGGAAGTTACTGTTTATAGAAGTATCCTTGCAAGTAAATGTAGAAGGCATACTAGAATTATCATATCACCATTTTGCAACCCCTTATAAAATCATTATTTGACCATTGATTATTAATGGCTGCTCACAATTCAAAAGGAAAAACAAATAGACATTACATGTTGCATAATGGAAGTACACAATATCACCTAAGAAGCATTCTTACCAAAAATTAGTACCATAAATGATGAAACTTCTGGTGGGGGTGGGGTGTGTGTGTGTGTGTGTGTGAGAGAGAGAGAGAAAGAGAGAGAGAGAGAGAGAGAGAAAGAGAAAGAATCTATAGTTTAAAATAGATTTAAGAAACATTTCAAAAATTGAATTTTATGGACCTCATTTGGATCCTGTCTGGATATTTATTATCTAATATGATTGTGACATTTTGAAAACAAAATAGCTCTAATCTTTTAGAGATACACTCTAAAATATTTATGGATATAATGATATAAATCTGGGATTCGTTTCACAATAATCCAGTAGGTGAGGTGTGGTATAGATAAATAAAAATTGATAATTGTTGAAAGTGATTGATAGGTACATGGGATTCATTATATTATTCTTTCTGCTTTTCTATATGTTTGAAATTCCCATAATAAAATATTAACTACAACAATGATAACAAAACAAAACAAAAAACCCTGTAAAGCCCAGATACATTGTTATTTGCCCAACACCATATATGTAATTAGGGACAGCTCAAACCTGAACCTGGACTCTTGACTCCCAATCAAACATTCTTTCCCTTATAACAAGCTGTTTTGTTGAGAAGCCAAACTTCTGGGGTACCAGATATATGCCCAAAGCTTGACAAGCCAATGGGGGAACTCGGGAATACACTGTGTTGCTATCAAACACTCATACAAACAGCTCATCAGTAAGCAGCCAAGTGGCAAATTGGGATTGACTGGGAGTGCAGAGCAGCTGTTGACTTTTGAAGTATTGCCCAGAGCTCTTGGCTTTTCCCCATTTTGTCTTTAAGGGAGCCATTTCAAAAGCAGACCGGCCTTCAAAATGCCCAAACATCATTAAAAGGCTTCTTAGTCTGTACCTAGACTTTTTAATTGCATCACAAGAATTTGTTTCTGCTGAGACCGATATAATCAGACCAACATGGAGTCTTGTGATGATAGCTGAGGTTATAGAACATGGTTGCCAAGGATTAGAGAATAATTAGATTGGAATGTCATTTCCACATTGATGAAGATTGCTCTTTCACTTGACAGTAAAACTCAGTCACCATTGCAGTAGCTCTGGCATTGTAGAGACACTCAGGCTGGTGAGTAGCTCTCTGGGGAGATGAAGAACTAATGAAGATCATACCAAAAATCAGAAAGGTGATAAAGTGGCAGTGGCAGCATTACAAACCCAGGAAAAGGGCATATAAGTCCTGCAAAGGAGGCAAATGCTGACCCAGTCTTTAAATGCAGCTAGGAAGCAGACGGACATTCCCTGCCATTATACAGCATCCTTAATTCTGTTTTTGTTGTGTTGTTTTGTTTTCACTGTGTATTCAGAGATTAAGGATCCCTTTGGAGGTCATTTAGGGGAAAGAAAGGCAGAGTGAAGTTCTTCTACTGTTAGTGCTAACATGAATGCTCTCACCTTTCCATAATCAATATTCAACATAGGTATATTTTAGGCACTTGCTCCTGGTAGATATCTATTGCTTTTTCTTGTCTGGTGCCCATTCCCATTTTTCTAACAGTTGCCCATACTTTTTTTGGAAAATCTATCATCACTTCCTCATCCTGTGTGGCCTTGGTGGAATTGTTAATCGAATGGGTGCCTCACCCAAGCTTTGTTAACCTGAATCTTTTTAGTGGAAGCCTGTTTATGAAGCTATGATTTATCCTAATAGTGGCATTCTAAAGAGGGTGGCTATTGGGTCATTCTCCCTAGCACCCTAAAACTTTGCAACTCTGCATTCTGTCCTTTCAAAGGCCAAAAACTTGTCTTCGGTCCTGTGATGTTTTCCTTTTTACCTAACATTCCCTTTCTGCTTAAATCAGAATTGGTTTATATTGCTTATAACCCAATCTAAACTATATATTATCCACATATGATAGCCAGCTACTTAGTAAGAGAGAATAAATCTAGGATATTGAGTAGGCATTTAGCATGTGGCAGGGCAATACTTTGAGCCACATCTAACTCAGGTTATTGGCATACACTAAAATCAAATCTTCCATGTTCCTTGACTTATTAGTGGAGAAAAATCAATTGAGTATTTAAATTTTGGTGTATTTTTGGTTTTCATTTTCTCTTGAAAACAAAACAACAAAATGTCATGGTATTTTTATAAGCCCACAATGCATACACCAGTATCACATTCGTATTTTTATTTCTATGCCTTCTGAGCAATTAGATGCAATAGATAGCTACAGCATGAATCTGAGATAGAACCCATCTTCTTCAAGTCAAAGTAAATGCATTCTGGTCAGAATTCACCCATTGTCTCAATTATTTTTATCAGTGTAGGTGTAAGTGATGAATACTTTACTTGGTTAAATACCCACTAGACGATAGGGTAAATTATAACAATTTCTTGTAAACTCAGAGGAGAATGGGCTTTTTTCTTGATGCAACAAGACTTTCTTATTTACAAGTGATGCACAAATTCTTAAAGATGGATGATTATCTTTAGCTTAGGTAGAAAGAAGCTGATCATTTCCATTTCTTAGGTTCATTCATAAAGATTCATCCTGGTTCCTTGTTATAGTCTGAATTCTGTCCCCCAATAATTCACATGTTGAAGCCTTAACCCCCATTGTAAACTATATTTAGAGATAGGGTTCTTAAGGAGATAATTAAGGTTAGATGAGGTCATAAGGGTGGGCTCCCCAGGAAAATTCATCTTTTTTTTTTCCCCAGGAAAATTTGTCCCAGTGTTATGGGTAGTGTCCCCCTAAAATCATATGTCCAAGTCCTAATCCCCAGTAACTCAATATTTGACTATATTTGGAGATAGGTATTTACAGAGGTAATTCAGTTAAAATGAGATCATTAGGGGAAGCCTTAATCCAATAGGACTCATGTCCTTATAAGAAGATGAAGAGACATCAGGGCTTACCCCCTCTGTGTGAACACAGAAAAAAGGACATGACATCACTGATGGTTCCTTGATCTCAGATTTCAGACCTCCAGGACTGAGAAAATAAATTTCTGTTGTTTAAACCACACAATATGTGGTATTTTGCTAGGGAAACCCTAGTAGACTAAACATACTCCCTGTCTATTTTCCAACAATACGCTGTATGTCCATATAAAAGACTCCCATTAGCCTGTGGTTCTTAGGTAGGTCAATTTAACATTTTTATCAGTACCTCCAACTTGACTGAATCTCTACTCCCCCGCTTTCTTTATATCACTAGCTGTACCCTGCTGTTTCTATGCTCTGTTGCTGCCCTGATTGAGCCCAGTGGTGCTTATGGCCTTTGTTTAGTCAGCACATCTTCCTCTGGTCATTTTTCTTATCCCACAACCACATATGGCCTTTTTTCTTTTTCCTTTTGCCCAACACATACACGGGATCTCTGAGGGTTAGGTCACGATGGATTCAAGTCAAGCTTGACATTGTACTTGGTTCCACTGTGCTCCCTTTTTTTAGACCTGTTTTTGCATCTGGTCCACTAGGAAGAACTTCTTTCTCATTGTGTTTTTTCTTCTAAGGTATTCCATTGTTTCTTCTACAATCTGGCCCCTGTTGACCTCACTTACACCCTATTAACATAAGCCTGAACCCCGACTGCAAACAGAGTTCAAGATAGGCAGTGAAGAGTTGCCTAACCGGACATGTATCATATCCAAGCCTTATCCAGCCAAGTGGCTCACAGAATTCCCGTGGGAGTTTTACCAGTTGGATTTTTTATGTTTCATTTCATTTTTGCTCAACCCTTAGGACATAATTGAAGACATAGAGGTGAGTAACATATTCAAACAAATGAGGAAGACTGCAGTGTCACAGACCAAAGAATCCTACACAGGGTCTCCTGTTCCCTCATGCGTTTGTGTATTCCTGCTTGCCACCCATTCTGCAGTGTCTTTCCCTGACACCACCTGAGCCTTTTTAGCACCCCACTAGCACCCCAACTTCCTTCTATTGTATACCCATTAACAATTGCTTTTCCTCTGTTTGCCTTCAATATCAAGTGGATGTATTTATATAATCTCTTACTCTCCTCCCCTGTTCTTTTTGTTTTTCAGAACACTTCTGAAAGCTGCTGGTAGCAGTGAAAGCCAATATCTCTGTATGCTTTGCTTTCCTTCATCTGATCAAATAACACTGCAGAGCAGAATCTTGGTCCCTTTCTAGTTTGTCCAGACACCAGGTCCAGGCCAAAATGGCACTGCTTCTACTCCACTTTCTTACAGAGGAAGGGAACCAAAGTTTTGCCACCTTTTGAAGCAGCCTTTTGGGATATTGATTTTAAGCTGTTCATTAAGAAACAAGACTTGGAAAGAACCTTTGACCCTCCCCTGCTTTCCTGCACAAGAGATTCAGACAGAAAAATCTGCTTCAGGAAGGAGATCTTAGGATGTTCATCTTAGTCTAGTTTGAATTTACCTAATTATAATTAGGTAAACAAGGACATCAGGCAAGCGCCTGCTATCTAGATACCCCTGTGGCCCACTGAGTCTGAGTTGCCTGGCAAGAATTTTCCTGCCATGTATGTTCCTCTTTTCCTGAACTACCTGTAAATCACCCATTTTCACTTCTGAAATCTAATATCCCACCCCCGCTTCTCCTTTGTCCAAAAATATCATATATACCCAATGTTATCTCACAATCTTTGGAATTTTAATGCCTGTGTGAATTCCCCATGGTCATGTATTAAAACTTTGATTGTCTCCTGTTAATCTGTCTCTGTTAATTTGATTATTAACCCAACTAGAAGAACTTAGAAGGTGGGAGGAGAAGTATTAATTTTTTTAGCCCCCACACAGGGAACCAGTTGGTTTTCCAGGGGAAAATGAGTGCACAATTGCATACCTCACATAGGTGTCCTGCTTTTTCTTAGGTTAAAACCTAAAGGAGATGGCTACTTAACAATCATCATTCATTATCTGACACTCCTTCTCGTTTTAGAGCACAGATATAATCACTGAAAAGGGTTGACAGATAAACCAGGGGTTACTTAACAGGAATCTCCTAATTTGTGTTGGCTAAGTCTTTAGAATAAGACATGGAGGATATCAATAATGAAAGTGAATAGTCAATCAATTACTTGCAAAGAAGTTTAAACAAGAAAAAAAAAATATCCATGGCATTTCCTAAATATACGGGAGACTCCTGTTTGGCTAATGTGAGGGTTAAAAAGAATACTTGGGGTGACCAGTTAGCTCAGTTGGTTAGAGTATGGTGCTGATAACACCTATGTTGCAGGTTCGCTTCCCGCATGGGCCACTGTGAGCTGTGTCCTTGTTAGAAGTCAACTATGCCATTGTAACATGAAAGCAATGTGTAACCAATGACCATGGCTGTTTGTTCCCCAATAAAATTAAAATAATAATAATAATAATAA
>NW_017731371.1:2974812-2979098 GCF_001890085.2 Hipposideros armiger
TAGGTAATGGAATATTATTTGACCATAAAAAAGAAAGAAATCTTACCATTTGTGACAACATGGATGGACCTAGAGGGTATTATGCTAAGTGAAATAAGTCAGACTGAGAAAGACAAATACCATGTGATCTCACTTATATGTGGAATCTAAAGAACAAAACAAACAAACAAAGAAACAGAAACAGACTCATAGATACAGAGAACAAATTGATGATTGCCAGATGGGAAGGAGTTGGGGAGCTGGATGAGAAAGGTGAAGGGATTAAGAAGTACAAACTGGTAGTTACAAAATAGTCATGGGGATGTAAAATACAGCATAGGGAATATAGTGTTTTAACAACTATATATAATGCCAGGTGGGTACTAGATAACTGGGGGATCACTACATAAATTATATAAATGTCTAACCATATTCTGTACACCTGAAACTAACATAAAGTAATATTGAATATCAACTGTAGCTTAAAAAAATAAATAATTAGAAAATATATACTTAAGAACAACAGCACTATCCTCCCAGAAAAGGCTACAATTCAGTACTTAATGCTCCCTCTTCTTTTTCATTCCCAATTCTTTTTCATTATTATTTTTTAATGTTGTTTGGAATAGTAATAAATATAAGATTCCCAGAAGATAAGTATTTTATTACTTTTATAAAAAAGGCAACAAATTATATGGAACGGAGAGAGTGTTCATGGGACCTACTTTCCTACTGATGTGCAGGACAAGCTGAGCCAGGTGAATTAGGTGAGAGTTCAGACCCCAGGCAAGACCAGAAGGTGAGATCGGGTGGGGGAAAAGATTGAAGAAGGAACTCTCAGAGTGGCTGGAATGTTTGTCTAGAAAGCAGCAGGGATTATCTGATAAAATGGGTTAGTTTATACTGTAAATGACACTGGTAGGGAGCAAAAAGTTGACATCCTCTCACAGGACAGATAAAGTCAAATGATTATTTTTAGATTCATTTACAGAAGGAAGTAAACATTTTATTCTTCGCCTCCACACTTACCAACTCATCATAACCTCCTGGAATGTTTATTGGGGGCTAAGTGAATGGAAAGTGGAGGGAGGAGAGAAAGGGAGGGAAAGAGTATTTTTGCCTTCAGGCTTCCCATGAAGAGTACCAAGAATTTGAAATTGGCAACACAATGAGCATTACATAGGAGTAAGAATTAGTTGGTTCTTTCTAGATGCAGATAGAAACTTCTGCATTTCAAAATTATTCCAAAATGATTTTGCCTTCCATTTACCCACAAGGACCTGGCCCAAAAGATATTTAATTTTTAAATGGGCATGCAAATAATTCAAAACAAAACAACTCTTAACAAAAAAAAAACCATACTTGAAGTCCCTGGAAGGCTTCTAGTGAGAACAGCATGTGACTGACGTGGTAAATTAGGCCTGCTGGAGAAAAATCAAGACAAAATATGGATTCATTGTTTTTTTGAAAAACAGCCATATTTCCAAGAAAATGTGTACACCACATTTTTATTAAGAAGTTATATCTTTTCCCATGTTTTCCATCTCTTTGACATGCTGGCAGTGGCAAGCAGATTAAACAGATGTGATGAAAGAATTAATACCCGTCTTGGGAACACGTAAACAAAATATTTTTTTTGAAACACCTACCTTTAAATTTCATTACTTCAATCAGATACTGGGAGAGCCTGGATTAGGGAAATGATTTACACAGTGCAGACTGTTTGTCCAGACTTAGAGCCCTTTTGTAATATGAAAAACGGGAAGATGAATTTAATATCTCTCCAATGAATTGGCATGGGACTGAAAATCTTGCTTTGACTGAGATAACTGTTTGTTTTAGTGCTAATAAATTCACATTGGTAAAAATTTTTCTTTCTGTTTCTTTTTGATTCATTTGTAGTGGTGGAAAAAATTTACCTTCTTTCCTTCTAGGTTGTTTGGCTGGTCTAATAATTAAATTGATACAAGACAGATTAACAGGAGAAAAACAAATTTAATTACATATGTACGGGAGCCCCATAAAGATATGAAGACTCAAAGGGCATCCAGGTAATTGAGGACACAAAGGGGAGGAAGGCGATTCACAGGAAAGCAGAGGAGATGGTCGAAAAACAAAGGTTGCCCTGTTATGCAAATAAGCTTCTTAGGTAAAAAGGTATCTCTGGGAATAGCTCTCTTCCTGGTAGAGGCCCCCTTTCCAATGTAAATTTAGGCAGTTGAGAGGGAGGTAAATATCTTTTCCTAAATCTGTTGGGTTTTGATTGCCTTTAGCTCAAAATAATCCTCCTGCCAAAGTGACATATTTTGGGGGTGGCAAATTCTGCTCTCCTTCACATTCATAGCAGCTACACATTTGTCTCTGTGTAAAACCAACTCTCCCTTCTGAAAGAAGCAGCATAACCAGTCAAAGAACAAGTATATAGAAATAGCACATTATGAAGAATAAAGAGAAGCTTTCAGCTCTCTGTCACGGATGATATTTATCACATTTTTCACGACTGGCTCTAATAACAGTGCAGAGATAAAATAGGCTTGATGCATCTCTCCTGTACAGAGAATTTTACAACAGCAACTATGAGAAATCCAGGAGATGAAACACGCGGTGCTTCCCTCTTGCAGTTTTTATTAGTCTAAAAACAGGAGGTGTGTTGCGGGGGAGACTACTTCTACAAAAGTGGGCTTGAATTTTCTGTCTGTTATGCTAATGTATTCATAGAAAAAGCTGGTGCTGAGGGCGGTTCTCCAATTAAGACAAATGAGGCACATTGAATTTCTCCCCCAGGGCACAGCAGGGGTGCTGGCAAAATCTACTTTATTCTTTTCTGTCAGGGCTGAACTGGAAACAAAAGCATGAAAATTCAACACATCCACTTACAGAATAATAAAGGCTGTTGTTTAAAGCGTGAAGAGTTTTGGCACCCTTCTGGGGCCTTATGCAAATCACTCTGCCTCTCAACTGCTACCACACCATCGGTCTTGGAAATTAAAGATGTACTTGGTCGGTTAACAGTTGAAAGGAGAAGAGCAGGCTGAAACTCAATTAGATTTGTATTAAGCAAATAAATCAGAACCGACTGATAATAGCTAAACTAAAAATGTGTTATAGGCTGATAGTAATTCTAATTTGATTGACAAATATATGTGGTGTGTTATTAACCTAAATGAAAGATATTTTTTTTTTGTACAAAGGATTTTACTCTAGTAAACGACCCTCTCTCCCTCTAAACTTACCCGAAACAATAAACAGAGACCACCAGCATGGTGCTGTTTACAATCTATGCTCAGGAACACCGGAAATCCATTTCCTGGTACATGTTAAGAGTTTAAGACAAAATTATTCCGCAGGCAGACATTTGTTTTCATTGATTTATTTGGTGTAATGTAACAGCTGAACACATTATTATTTGGTGGCATGAAGCACACCGAACACACTGTATTCATTATGGTGTGTAACACGAAAGCATAGACCTGTATACGCCTGGTTATTTATTCGGAACTCTGCAGTACATGATGCTTTTATACACAAGTTTATATACGAAGGAGTTTCAAATGAGGTGAAAGTCATCAATGAAGATTTCAATCAAATGCTCCAAAGCTTTGAGGACAAAAACTTTAACAAATAGCACAAATGCGTTGGTGTGTGTGGTTAAAGGAATGAGAGATTTTCTCTTGTGAGAAGACTTTGGGGGTTTCTTTTTATCTTGTGTCCTTGTCTTTGCTGTGTACACTTCAAGAACTTATAGAAATCTAAGTCACTACATTTAACATGCTGCTAAATTAATAATTAAATACTAATGCAATACCTTTGCTTTTGTGGTAACCATCTATTTTCCCCATCTTTTCCGTTCATCTGCACAACCACTTTTTCCAGATTGCACTCGTTCTTAGCTTTCAATTATCTTTCCTTCTATCTTTTCCTACCTGGCTGTCCTTGCCAAATCCTGCTGCGTTTTGCTCCGCATCAGTGCCAGAAATGGTCTCTCTCTCCCCTTCGAAACCTGCCCAAACCCTTGCCCCGTGTGGGCTGTTTCCTGCCACAGCTCTTGCCAGCACCTGTTCTTCACTCTTCCTGTTCTCATCTCTCCTCTGATGAGCACATCAAAGATATCAGCCAAAATACCTTTCTTTGGCACCCAACCCCACATTTTCCTCTCCATCACCATCAATAATAGTCTTCATTGATACGGAGGGTGATGTTAGAACATCACCGAATGAGACAACACCAATCACCGTCTGGTTTCACACTCATTTTCTTTCATCCCAGATTAAATTCTGGTTTTAGTTTTTCACGCAGTTGCCATTTCA
>NW_017731371.1:2982433-2986667 GCF_001890085.2 Hipposideros armiger
CCCCTCCTCGAAACCCCAGCCCTTGTCACGCAGGACGTGATATCTGGCGCATGCTGTTGAAATGCCTCTCAGCTGCATTGAATAATCTATAGTTTCCATTTTTTTTTGTTTCTTTCAAGTAAGTAAGAGTTTATAAACAATAGAGAAGCATTGTGCAAGTAGAATCGTTTCAGATAAGTGATTCTCAAATGTGGGCATCTGAATCACTTGGAGGGCTTGTTAAAACACAGATTACTGAGCGTTATCCCCAGATTTTGGGATTTAGTAGATCTAGGTTAAAGGATGAGAATTTGCATATCTAACAAGTTTCCAGGTGATGCTGCTGCTGCTGGTTGAGGGATCACTCTTTGCGAACCACTGTTGTAGGCTTTCATCATACTTTACAGAAAATATGTTATATTTTATAGAGAGAAAGAAGAATGTTGATTAGTACGAGAGTTGGTTAATGGAAAGTAGGCTGAGAGTGAATATAAATGTACACCTACATTATATATTTGATATAGAGCAATCCACATTCATTTTTTTTTCCAGACCACTCCTAAATCTGACATAGGATGTTGATAATGTGCTGTGAATAGTTGAGTTTACAAGAGGTGGAGGGAGTCCTTCTGGGAAATAAGAATGTTCTTTAAGACCCTTTCCCTCCACAATTGAGCAAGGTAACTTCTCAGTGCTTCTTTACTTTTCTGTAAATTGGGCATGATTGCAAATACAACACAGGACTCTCCTAAAGATAAAAGATGATAATATACAGTAGTTTTTCTCAAATGTTTTCATCATTATCTTTCATGGTAGGTAGGGGAGGAATGGGGAAAACCCACAAGTACATATTAGAGAAAAACATTATTGAGGAGTCTCCTCTTTCATGTCTCAAAAATGAATACATATTTTGCCTTTTTTGTCTATAATAGATCTGTTTGCTTTAACATAAAAATATTTTATACAATTTGACATTAACCGTGTTTATCTTTTGATTTCTGCTATGAAGAACAAGTATGTTGCTTTGAGAAACGTAGGAAAATGCTTTGTAAACAGCAATGTATCACATACACTTTTCTTATTATTTGATTTTGTTTTGTTTTGGCAAACATGTGAGACATTCATTAGCATATCCACTGACTTTGATATCTCATTTACAGATTTCTTATGCTGATGCTTGGGTTTTAAATGATCAGACATATGATAATATTTTTTCCCCCAGTTGTCTACAATCTTACAATTTTACTTCTAAATTGAGTTTCAGAGACGCACCAAGGTCAAAGCCATTTTACAAAGCAATTGACACATGGATGTATTTATCTCTTAATAAAGTAATAAATTAGGGGACAGTCAATGAATTTAACAGCTAACGATTTCTGTGTTACATCATTATATGATCTCTAGACTAATCAAAAACTTAAAATGTGTATCTTGTATTTACATGAAAGTACTGTTTTAATGTCATTTCTAATTAAAACAACCTGAAAAAATATATTTCAATTTATGCATGATACATTTAATCATTATTTCTTGAACACCTCCTGTGCTAACATTGAGCTTATCTCCATGAGGGATGCAGAGATAAATAAGATACAATCCTTGATTCTTTAGAATCTCGAAAATTTTCCATACTAGCAATTGCCCAGAGAGACACTGGACTTTTTCCACTTACAGATAACAATCTACTTCCAGCTAATAATCTTTAACAACATGTCCAAAATAACTAGCTGGAAGCCGGGGATTCAGACAGAAGTTGTTGTCAATTCCTGTTCAGATACTCCCTAGGTATATGATGGTGGGAAGGTTACTTAAATCTTTCCACTTGTCAGTTTTTCAATCTATAAAATGGGGATAATTACATTTACTATGCAGAATCTCATGAGAAGTAGAAATTATATATTTAAAGCATGAAAAACAGTGACCAGCATTTAGATTTTCCATCTCTGCTTCTTCCTACTTGCTTATCTGTTATACTAGCTTGAGTTCATGAGCTGGACACCTAGACTAGTGGACATATAAAGATAGCTACTTTGGTTCAGGCCCAGATCACAGTGCTGGGAGCTGTGATCAGGGGCCCCAGTGAATTATGAATGAAGAACTGACTGTGGTTACTCTTGTCAGAAGAGGGCAATGGCCATCGCCCCCTTTTATGGTACCATGTGCTGCCCTGCCCACAAAATGAAAACTGGAAAGGAAACAAGAGTTCATCTGTAATGAATGGAACTCTACGTTACCTTTATGGTTCATCTGGGGGCATACTATAATTTTACATTAAAGATGGAAATCCAAACTGGTTTTTTTCTCTTAAATTTTTACTTTGGGAATTAGAAATGTTTCTCTAGAAGAGAAACATAAAAGGATTAAACTGCATTCCCTTTCTCTTTTAATTTTTGAAAGACTCCAAAAGCAGATAGGTAATGATTAGGAAGAGCTCACATATAAATTTTGGGGAAACAAAAGTCAATCTGAAAGTGCTAATAGTATATTTAAAGACATAAATTATGCATTGATCCATAAATATTATATTCTTAATGGCAACTCCTAAGAGCTGCACAGCCAAATCAAAGGTTCATGGATATTTCAACCATGTATAAATTAGATAATGTTGCAAAAAGATAAGAGCTTACCATATACTTTGATTCTATCCATAGCTTGTTTGTTTTTTTTCTCTTCAGAGACCAATTAGAAGCCTTAGGTGTTCTTGTATGTGTTTTTGTCATATATATATATATATNAATAATAATAATAATAATAACAATAATAATACTTTTCCTCCCACCTTCTAAGTTCTTCTAGCTGGGCCAAAAATCAAATTAACAGGGAGAGATTAGAAGGAGAAAATAAAATGTTTAATACATGTATATGGGGAATTCACATAAGCATGAAAATTCCAAAGATAGTACAGCAACACTGGGTATATGAGACATTTTGGACAAATGAGAAGAAGGTAGGGGGTGGGGTATTAGATTTCAGAAGTGAGAATGGGCGATTTACAGGTACTAGAGTAAGAGTGGCAGGAAAATTCTTGCTAGGCAACTCAGAAACAATGGGCTAACAGGCTTGGAATCTTCTTGAATAATGACAGGGTGAAAATTCTTAAGGTGATTAAGCCCAGGCTCCCTTCCTAAAGCAGGTTTTCTATCTGAATCTCTTGGGCAGGAAAAGGGGGAGGGCCAAAGGTTCTTTCTGAGTCTTGTTTCTTAATAAACAGCTTAAAATCAAAATCCCAAAAAGCAGCTTCAGGGTGGCAAAATTTTGATTCCCCTTGCTAATTTGTTACAAATTCCCTACAGTGAGAAATTTTGGTGTACAAAACAAATATAAATATTTCCCTTCATCACCTCATTATTCCTGTTACTACAGGAATAACATCTTATTATTAATTTGTTGATGTTAAATTAGCCCTTACATGTCTTTTTCTTCACAACTGCAACAGAAGTGATTATACGTGGATTTTAGGTCATTGCTGTTTACTATGTTTAAACTCAGGAATATTTTGCCTTAAACTCTGGTCCTACTAAATGTCCTACTTTTGCCCACTGGTTTTCTCCTAATTTATATTGCTTAGCTATTATATTTTGACCATGTAAGGAATTTGTATAAATTAAATAAATCTGTATAATCAAGAGTACTTTCCAAAGTCAATTGTAGATTTTTTCCATATTCATTTTACTTTTGAAATTTCACTCTTTAAAGTAATGATTCATGAAAGAATCCAGGGGTTTCTTGTGAGAGATATACCCAGTCAAGACCTGCCTCCTCATCAATTTACCCATTTACCCATTACCCCACATAGTGCCCACAATAACATGCTGCAAAAAAGCATCAGGATAATTTTTACTCCAAGTCTTCAAGATTAATTTATATTTTGTGAATGTGGGGGTAGTTAATTTCCTATTCATTGTTCCCCAACCTTAACAGCACCCCCCCATACTTATGCTTGACATTTAAGAGTCATTACTACAAATGCTTACCTTTTGTGGGGAAAACTGATTTTCATAGAGAGTGATAGCACAAGCTCCTTAGCTCTGCTCAGGTTAAAACACTGATTGGTCTTCCCAAAGAAGCGAATTCCACTGGCACCTCTCAACCTATAAGGAGAACCAAACCAACATGGGGGTGGGGACCACATGTAAGAACTGTACTATATCCGCATATTTCAAAATACTATTTTGCCTAATGTATCTGCAAAGGCTGTGGGGTCTTTCTCAGAAACTGTAGTAATAATAATAATAATAATAACAATAATAATACT
>NW_017731371.1:2990803-2993422 GCF_001890085.2 Hipposideros armiger
CCATCCCATTACTCATATACAATCTGCTAATGGCAACCTCTATCACTTATTGTGGGTTTAGAACAACTTTGTTCCATAATATTTATGTAATGCTTTCTCAGATTTTAGGCTTTTTTAGTTGACATTTTTCATTATGTAATTATCATTAAAAGTGAGATTAAATAAAATGTTCTTGAAGGGTTTTGTTTATGCCTGTTAAGATTATTCACTTTTTGTTTCCCATTTAAGAGCAATAATATCATAGACCTTTAACATGCCCCAGGAAACCCATTCTATGAACCTTCATGAATCTCAAGATTTTGTTTTTCATAGTTTTAGTGTGGTAAAATGTACATAAGATAAAATTTACTACTTTAGCCATTTTTAGGTGTATAGTTCAGCGGCATTAAGTACATTCACAATGTTGTGCTGCCATCCCTGCTATCCATTTCCAGAGCTTTCCCCTCATTCCCAAACTGAAACCCTGTACCCATTAAATAATAACTCCCCATTCCTCCCTGCCTCCAACCTCTAGTAACCACTATTCTACTTTCTGTCTCTTGTGACTTGGACAATCCTAGGGTCCTCATATAAGTAGAATCACACAATATTGGTCCTTTTGTGGCTGGCTTATTATCACTTAGCTTAACCATAACATCTTCAGGGCTCATCCTTGTTGTAGCATCAGAATTTCATTCCTTTTTAAAGGTTGAATAATATTCCATTGTATATATATATATTGCATTTTGTTTATCCATTCATCTATTGATGGACACTTGGGTTGCTTTCACTTTTTGGCTATTGTGAATAATGCTGCTATGAGTATGGGTGTACAAATATCTGAGTCTTTGCTTTCAATTCTTTTGGTTGTTGAATCTTGATATTTGATGACAAATGCAGCATATGATTTCCTTCATAAAACTTTTAGTTTTTTCTTTAAACCCTTTCATGTCTTCTTCATTGCCGTAACCCTCATAGTGGTTTACTTTCTCTTTGGGATCATTTTCTGCTAAGAAATACAGCTTTATATTAATTCACAAAGCAAAGCTAAGTCCCAACCGGCCAAGCGGCATTGATGCTCCTTTCCCAACCCTCTTTGAATGTACAGCAAGTCTGGAAAGGGGAAAATTGCTGATCAACTGTCCAGCTTAAACCAAATTATACTCTAGAGTATATAATTTTCACACCTCAAATTCACATTCAATGTATTTTTCTGCTTCTTATAGTGCATAAGGAGGAGTGAAAGCAACACAGGAAGCCAGATTTAAGAGGGGGAGATTGACACCTGGGTAATCAGAAAGCTTTGTTCCCTAAAGCCCAGTTAAATAGTGTTGAGCTATCACTCAGTACTAACAGTTTTTTCTTACATTGCTCTAAAATCAACTACTAAACAATGTTAGGATATCTTTGAGGCAATAATGTGTAATCACTCACAGTTCTTTGGAAAGGAATGTGAATAAGATAAAAAAGCCCAAAGGCAGAGAGCTTTTAACTACTAGTCATTTGGCAATATTACCTTGCACATTTCCTCCTGCCCTACTCCCCTCCCTTATAACGCTTAATGTAAATCTTTCTGAATTTAGTATTGGAGAGACAGAGAGAGTCTGCAATCACTTGAAGAAACATTCCTGTTGTTTTTCATTTGTTCTGTTGACTTCACTATATTTTAACATGTAAGTGTTGTAGAGAGCATACGGAATTCTAAATTACTAGGTTGCATATCCACTTGCTGTAGGAGAGGATTTCAATCCATCAGTCAAAGAGCTCAAGTTTCCTCCATAGCAGGTGGTCTTGACTCCCAATGCAGGTAAAGATCAGAAGAGATAGCTATAGCTATAGATATAGATATACAAGTAGAGATAGAAATAGAGATAGACATAGAGATAGAGATAGAGGTAGAGATAGAGAGAGATTGATAGAGGTAGATAGATATAGAAATAGAGGGAGAGGGAGAGAGGCAGGCATGTGATTTCTCTAAGGGGCGATACTACTCATATCTCCTCTGCTGATCTTGCAGAAATAGAGAAGGGAGGGAGCTGGTTATAGTCTCCAAAGGACATAGGGGAGTCACAGTGTCGCCTCACAAGGCATTGGGAAAGGAAGGAACCCCATATTGTTGGCAGGCCTAGTCCAAGCTAGTATGGATATCCTTAAATTGCTCTCTGGTGAAAGCATCCGTAGAGCAGTTCTCATTTGGGTTGGCCTATTCAAAGCTTTTGTTTTGTTTTGTTTTTAATTAACATAGGTATAGTCCTGATTTAAGATATTAATAGCCAGGAAATTGGTCCAAAGGTCAAGGTCTAGGTGCTATGTGTTCTGCTGAGGTAGGCTCCTGTCTTTTTCCACACAGCTCATACAGCAGCTCTCCCAACTTTTCAGTGCTCTAGGGTCCCTGAATTGACAGGTTGTTCTTGCTTAGTTTTCAGCCTCATACTCCTTGATTTCATGTCTGAAGATATACTTCAAATATAGATGTTTAAAAAATGCCCTCTCTCTGCATCTTTAAGGGATTCGCAGAAGTGTGCTTGTATCCTTACTTCATTCGTATATATCAAGTTTATCTGTTTATCATTTATCTATCATGTATCCCAACTTTTTTATAGAGGAAGCTAGAACACACTCGGGACCTGCCTGGCAGTT
>NW_017731371.1:2996296-2997574 GCF_001890085.2 Hipposideros armiger
TCCCAGTCTGCCTCCTTTTCTTGCTTTGTGCCTTCTCTTGGGCCGATGCTCTCTCTTCCTTCACACTGGCCTCCTTGGTGGCCCTGCTGCTGTCTCAGAGCTTTGCACTTTCTCTTCTTTCTGCCTAGATAGCTCTTCTCCTAGTGATTTGTATAACTTTGACCCTCATTTCCTTCAGGTCTCTGCTGAAATAACTCCACACCACTGAAACTTTTCCTTAAACATCGTCTTTAAAATAGTACCTTCCCTTACTTTAGCCCCACTCTTTCTCCCTTGTTTTGCTTTATTTTCTTCCATAGCATGGAACACAATCTGACATATATATTCATAATTTGCTTGTTTACTTACTTATTTTCTATCTTTCCCTATTAGAATATAAAACAAAGGTGTTTCTGTTTTGTTAACTGCATTTTTTTTCACATCTAGAACATAGGAATACAGGTATGGTAGGTAACAAATGTTTGTTGAACAAATGAATATACTGAATCCTAAGTATAGGCAGAAGTCTAATCAAGGGTATTTAATCTGTAGAAGAAAATGTAAAGCTTTAGAATAAGCAAAAGAAATGACTGGCTATCCTTTCTGTGGAATGCTGGAGTTTCCAGGGATTACTTGATCCTGGAGAGGTTATGCATCTTTTTACAATTCTGTAAAGTAGAAAGTAATGTGTAGAAAACTAATAGTCATGTAAATCATCTTATCTACAGACATGCAAATCAATTCTGTCTCATGGAATTTCAAGTTGGCTCCCCCATTGTAGACGAAGCCAGTTTTGCATACATTTCCAAATCCATTTCAATATTCTGAACCTACTATGTATCTATTCTTCGGATTCTCTTTGGAACTAGTTGTAACATCTTTCCAGATCCCTCATTTAATTAATGAGTTAAAAACAATCTTTGATATGTGTTCATTTTATATTTGTACAAGAGTCATGATTTTACCTTTTATTTAAATTTGTCCTTGAAAAAATTTTGAAACATGCATTATGTAATTTTTAATTTCATTTATGTATGTATGTATGTACGTATGTATGTATGTATGTATGTATGTATGTATGTATTGCCAAAAGCCTATCTTTGGTGTGATTGTTTTAGAGCTGGCCACTTAATGTCCCTGAGTTTGTTTGCTCATCTGTGGTGACTAAGTACACTAATATCCTAATATCTTAGAAGTGGGAGGCATGCTGCTAAAGGGGACATGGAAGAAACAGATTGAAAGGCCAAGATGAGTAAAAACACGGGAGAATACTGGATGTTAAACCATAGAAAGTTGGGG
>NW_017731371.1:2998466-2999357 GCF_001890085.2 Hipposideros armiger
AAAATCTATGACAAAGACCTTAATGTAGAGAGGAATGGGGAGGGCTGGTGGGAGGAACTATCACACCCTATGTCATCGTGAAAGCCCTACAGTAAGAGCTCTATGTTTAACGCAAAGCTCTATGGTTGTGGCAGCCCTTTCCCATAACTTCCTCTTCCCTTCCTTATAAGGGGCTTCCTGCTTCATGACCTCTGCTGTGTTCATGTGTTCATGTTTGCATGTACCAGACTGCAATCCTTTTTTTTCTGGAATAAATCTATTTTGGTAACAGAATACCTAGTCTGCTATGTGTATGGCTGACATCTCTTTGGTATAAGGATTATTTTAGGTTGATTATTTTTAAGAAGCTGCAGACACAGGAAAGATTCTGAAATCTGAGCAGAAGTTACCCTTTTGTAAAAAACATTTACATTTATAAGGGAAATCTCCTTTTGTAAGAAAAGACAATTCTAAATCTCTACAGTCTCTTATCCTTGGAGAAGGCAATGACTTACATCTGTATAGCAACCTTATCCTTGTTTACTGTGGTTTTCCTAGTAACTCCTCCACCCCAACATCTTCTTTTGTCTTTAGCTGAAGATCGTATTTAAGGTGATGGCTTTGGCCATTTCAGAAAGTTACACAGTTTTCCTAGGTCTCTCCCATGTATCCAGGAGGTATACATGTTATTAAAATTTTCTGTTTGTTTACTTCCTCTTAATCTGTCTTTGGTCAACTTGATTATTTGACCAGACAAAGAACCTGGAAGGGAAAAAAAACCCAAAAAACGTTTCCACCCCTACAGGAGAAAAATCTCTTTCTCTGCCCATTCTTGGTTCTCCTGCTGGTGCCCTGTAAATCAGGCTGGCCACGGACAGAATAACAAGAGAAAAACAAGTTTATCAACATGTG
>NW_017731371.1:3001117-3009673 GCF_001890085.2 Hipposideros armiger
GGACACTTTTCATGATTGTAAGAGATGATTCAACAACTGGAATTAGTCAAAGAAAGATAGAGTCACATCTCAAAAGAGTTAAATATAAAAGTAAAAAAAAATTGGCAAAGGAAAAATATTTTGTAGAGCAAAACATTTTTGAAGGTCTATTGAGTGAGGAGAAGCAAGTGGATACTGTTTTATGTGATATGCACTAAAGGTAATGGAGGGTATTGTGGGTATGCCTATTAGTAAGCATAATGGGGACATAGTCCATCCAATGAGGCCTTCCACTTTTTCAAAGATTTTGTTCTTTAAGATCTGACATCACAAATGCCTTAATGTGGCTGGAATTCACAAGAAGACATTGAGGGAGTATTAAGGAAGTATTGAGGAAGTATTAAGAACTCAGAAATTTTAGGATAAAGAAGGATAAGGTCAAAATTTGAGTAATCAAACACATTCTTTGGGTCTGCCCATAGCAAGTCACTGGTGCTAAATAGATTGAAGCAGCACCCATTACCCTGGAGGACAGATACAACCAGTAGTTACAAGGAAAGAGCACAACTCCAAGGACTAGTGGCCACAGCAGGGCCTTAGACTGACCATACACTCATAATAGCCCTTTGTCCTTTTATTCATTCTCCCTGTAGTTATTTTTTGTACCTCTCTGGTGAGAAGGAGCTCGCTAACATGGAACTCTGGGTGGGAACAGATTGTTTCCTTGTTGCTTTGAAAAAGTCCTTCTGGTACAGAGGTTATTTCTATGAAGACACCCAGTTGAAAAAAGAATCAAGGGAGCAAATAAAATAATTTAAGTATAATTGGCAATGAGAGTCTTATAGCCTGAAAAAGGGGAAAAATATTTTGCTAGTGAAAAAATAGATCAAAGTCTTTTTCAGGAACATATGGTACATTTTCTCAGTATGTTTCTTGACAGAGCCCTTTAGCTCTGTAGATTGCTGAGGCTTAGGTTACAAATTCAACTGTTATGTAGACCAAGCTTGGTGTTAAAAATGTTGTGTTTGAATAACAAATCAGTTTCCACTTTATTATTATAAGTTTTATTTGTTGGGTGAGGCCATACAAATTGTAGGACTAGGATATATGCTTATTCCAAGGGCCTGGAGTGGAGAAGATGGGGAGGAAAAGGGGTGGAGATATAGAATTGTAATGGATCTAGGTATATTAGTATAGTTATAGTTAGGAGTGCTCTTTGTCTTGAAACTTATAAATACATATCAAGAATAAATCTTATAGTAAGTAGTAAATTGTTTAAGTCCACATCAGTTTGGGTGTTTGGGATTTATTTACATAACATGTATATATGTACATTGCATAGTTTATCTATTATGTAATCCTTTGGACAGAATTCCTTAAATCATGCCAGGGCTTAGCCTTGTGTGGCCTATTAATTTCTAGCTTAGTCCTAGATTATAACTCTACCTCCTCCCCTGCTAGGTGGTCTACAAAATGTTAATAGGTACAAGCATGACAAAGACCATGCATGAATCAAATATCACACTGGGTAAGAAATAAAAGCAAATAAAAATCCACCATGCTAAATGCTCTCAAGAGGGTCACCTTTCCAATCCAGCTACCATTACTAGAAAATACCTACATTAAAGGCAAATTTATTTATGACTATGGTCCACTGCTTATCCGCACAATTTATTAGTCACATAAAATATTTTGCAATTTTGTACTACAGTGGATTTGGCAGATTTGTCCACATATCTTACATAATACTTTGACAGGTTCTGTCTATTTAAATTTAAATCTATATATATTATTTCCCAGGTTGGAAAACACATTGCACTGCATGTCTAGATGCTTAAATCTAACCACCACATTTCTAGGAAATATGCTATTCTTCCTATATTTCCTTTGAGTAATCAGGAAAAAAATGCATCAGTCCTTATATTTAGGCACATACCAAGCTCCACCTTTTACTTTTAGAATTGGAGCATAAATAAATCTCTTCTTTCTTTTATATAAATGCATATATTTCTACACAGAAATCCCTCAGCTAATTCGTGACACTTGACATTAATCACATATACAGATCAACAAAGACTTTGCTTTCATATAGAAACTAATTTAGAACATATTTCTAAATTACTGCCTGTTATTGCAGTCAATTTAATTAGCTAGCTAATGACAATATCTGTTCATAATCAAAGTAGTCAAAAATACCAAGTTGAGTAATTAGACCATATAATTCCTTAACAACTCAATTATATAATGGAAAGTATAATGTGTTTAGTCAATTTTCTTCAAAAACTCCTCTATATTCAAAATTAGGAATTCCACCGTGTATTCTTTTGACATTTAAAGCTGGAGATGGAGTGGTTAGGTTAGAAAGCACAGCTCCCTCCTGGATTCCACGTGAAATTGCTTGTAAGTCACATTACGCTCTAAATCCATTTTCCCTCCAACCATTCTGAGGGTTTAACATTTACTCTTTGTCACTAATGTTCTTTTCTGTAAGAGACACCAATATGAATTGTAACACAGCAAAACAATTAATCTTTGTTGGGCAATTTTAATGATTCTATAATGATAGAAAACTAGAAAATTATGTTTCCCTTTTTATCAACTCAGATACTTAGTGGCATTTCAATGCTAAGACAAAAAAACAAAAAGGAAAAGGGGGAATCTACATATTTTTGTTTAAAGAATATCATATTAATGGAACTCTATCAGCCAAACATAGATAGTGTCACAAATGCAAATAGACACATGGCACAACGAGTAGTTGTGTAAAAATCCAGCCGGAAAAGCACTAAAATAGGCTAATTTCGTTTCCCCCAGCTGCCTGCTTTCCAATTCTTTACCTCAGCTATCGGGTTTGAATAAATTTCATCTCCCATACTACAAGTAACAAGCAGGCAATGACTTACGAAGCACAAACACCAAGTTAAGACAGAATTAGAATACAATTTTAATGAGACGGAGCTAAGAAAGTGGAAGTGCCACTCATTTGACAGACGTGGCAAAATAGCCAATATTATTTCAAACGTTCTTTCCTTTCCACAAAGAAACTGCCAAATATTAAAATAAAAATTTAAAAAACAAGGCTCCAAAGAATTCTTTAGGGGTAGCTTGTTAATGTGAATATAAGCTAAAAAATAGTTATTAGCAAAGTCATTTAAGGATTTGAGCAAATGTGACCTAAAATGTAAATCTGTGAAGTATAAATACTCCTATGAAAACAAATAACATGCTTTGGTTTCCCTGGAAGAAAGAAAATCACATTAACATTCAGGCAGCATGCATCTCTTTGAAATGAGGTCCAAGAAATTGTTGGGAAAATGTAGAGTAGACAAATATTTTCTTTGTTACCACTTACTTGGAAGTCTATGAAATAATGTTATTATGGTCTTGAAATACGGAAAATATCCTGGTTTGAAAACAAGATAAACTCAGTAAACTCAGGCATGAGTTCTTTTTTGAGTTTTTGTTTTGTTTTGTTTTTATATCCAATGTTCAGAACAGGAGAAAGAACCTCGTTGAGGTGGTGGGGGCCGCCCCTGGGAAGTGTAAAGGGAAATGGTCCCTGGCTAATAGAAAAGGTTTGCACCATAATGAAAGCATTTATTTTCAAACTTCAAAAAACATAGGATACTTGTTTTATGAAAAACCTGGATGTCACAAAATAACAAGAAAAACTAAAAACAGTTAAGGACTCCAACCCACCACAATGTAAAGGGATATTTCGAGCATATTTTCCCACTCAGCTTAGGTCAGGGGGTGCCCCATCTCCCTTAGGAGCACTGTATCTTCTTTTTCAGCTGGGTGGAGGTGGAGTGTGGGTTAAATTGAGCTGCACAGCAAGGCTACTTATATTCTTCATTTTAAATCCATTCCCCCAAACATCCCCCAAAGGTAAAAAGAGTCTTTTTTTTTTTCTCCCCCTGCACCTACCTACTCCATACTGTTTCTGTCTTTCTTTTAGTGATTACTTCCTGTAGGTTTTTCTAGTACAGAAAACATCTGTGATTTGCTGCAGGCTCTCTGTATTTATTCAGAAAGCCTCACAGCAGGTGCTACTTACTGAAAAAAATAAAAAATAAAAAATAAAAAAATAGGCCCCTGTGAGCGTAAGCACACTAGTATTATCCCGTGACCCCAGGGTCACCCTGCTGGTACTGCACAATGTTTAGCAAAGGGAAGCCTCCTTCCGTGAACAACTGATAGAACAATGTTTTGTCTGATAGGCTTGGCTTAACTTTTTATAAAATGATAAAAAGCTATGTAGGTAAGTCAGTACCTACATAGCTATAAAAATGAATATGTGGGCTCTCAAAATTATGTGTCTATATAGCATTCTGATTTGCATCCTGTAGGGAACAAATGACTAGAAAACAAATCAGTGATTTTTCTGATGCTGATGGTGCCTCCAGGCTCCCATGGCCCAAATTCACTTCCTTGACTTTGAAGTTTGGGTCCACTAAAGCTGTGAAATTTCCTGGATAACAAACAATGCTGGGGAAACTTTGTTGTGAGAAAATAAATTTGATAGCCATGGGCCCTGTAAATGTAGTTTGCTTTTAACACCCAATAACAGTGACCCAAAAGGGGTGTGCCACATTTGCCCATAAATGTCACCTTCTTTAAACAGCATGCTAGAAATTCAGTTAAAGAGATTTAATGGAGCTAATTGTAGTTTGTGAATCTCTCCAGTTTTTTCTTGTTGTTGTTGCTGTTTCCTGAGAGGTATGCAGTGTCATCCACTGGAATATCTTATGGAGTTTTCTTTAGTCTGCCTCTCTTCTGAGATATTTCATATTCAACATAGCCATCTTCAGCACATCTACTGTAACTTTCATGCATCACATGCATGAAATACAAAGAAAGTACAGTGCAACCAGGAGTTTAAAAACTACTCTCTCAGGTATGGCCAACAAATCACATTTTGGCATGTCAGAACTGATCTTATTGGGTGGCCTAATTAAATTGGTAGAAAATTATGTATTATGAAGTTTGACAATTAAGTTTGCAAACTTTCCACCGTGCACTTACATTGGCAGCCCTGTACAAACAGCGCGGTAAGGTTTCATAACCTTGGTATATCAGTGTCTCACAGCTATGTTTGTGTTAATGTGTGGCAGTGTCTTGCTGAGTGGCATTCATTATTGTTGCATGTTTTTGTGTACCATCATGAGAATGTCTGAGCTTGAATTAGAGCACTGGACAAACATTACATTTCTTGTTAAACTTGGCAAGAGAGAAAGTGAAATCAGGGACATGTTAGTCCAAGTTTATGCGGATAATACCATGAAGAAAATGGCAGTGTACAAATGGATTAAACATTTTTCTGAGGGGAGAGAACGTGTCACTGAGGAAAAAAGGTCAGGGCAGCCAGTAACGAGCAGAACTGATGAAAACATTGCAAAAATTCATCGAATTGTTCATCAATAGAGTCAGTTGACTATGAAAACTATAGCAGACCAAGTAAATATTGATAGAGAATCAGTTCAGAAAATCTTAACTGAAAACCTTAGCATGAAAAAGGTATGTGCAAAAATGGTCTTGAAGAAACTCACTGACAAACAAAAGCAAAGGAGAGTCGAAGTTTGCCAAGACTTTTTGGAGAGGCACAAGGTGATGAAACATGGGTGTACCAATATGACCCTGAAACAAAGTGTCAGAGTGCATAATGGAAGTCAGCCAATTCCCCATGACCAAAATAGTTCCATCAGTCCAAATCAAAAGTTGAAATGATGTTGCTAACCTTCTTTGATATCAGAGGAATTATTCATTATGAATTTGTACCAACTGGACAAACAGTTAACAAAGTTTACTATTTGGAAGTGCAGAAAAGGCTGTGTGAAAAAGTTAAAGGAAAACAACCTGAACTTTTCGCCAACCACTCATGGCTCTTGCATGATGACAATGTACCAACTCACACAGCACTGTTTGTGAGGGAGTTTTTAGCCAGTAAACAAATAACTGTATTGGAAAACCCTCCCTACTCACCTGATCTGGCCCCCAATGACTTCTTTCTTTACCCAAAGATAAAGTAAATATTGAAAGAAAAACATTTTGATGACATTCAGGACATCAAGGAAAATATAACAACAGCCCTGATGGCCATTCCAGAAAAAGAGTTCCATAATTGCTTGAAGTGTGGACTAGGCACCGGCATCAGTGTATAGCTTCCCAAGGGGAGTACTTCAAAGGCAACCATAGTGATATTCAGCAATGAGGTATGTAACACTTTTTCTAGGACGAATTTGCGAACTTAATTGTCTAGCCTCATATATCTGACATTTAGAAACTTGACTTTCTTGTCAATGTCTAAACAATGACAGTGTCAAGGATCAATAAATCTTGTTTAGGAATGGTGTTTTTCACCATTTCCCCAGCCACACTTTTCATGGTGAGAGGTTTTTCTGAGTGATGATTTCTGGTATTCTGTGCAAATCAAAATTATTCAAGGAGACAAAAGCTTTGATTATCTTCTCTTTGCTTCTTGTTTTCCTTGACCCCTATGGCAGCCCTACCAACATTCTCTATAAATGTTCCATATAACTTAAATTGGCTTTTGGTAAGTAGATAATGCTTCCTGCCCAGCCCATTTTCCTAGATACAGAGAAGAATATTTTGCCTGATTGTTTTTAAACATATTTTTAAATTTTAATGGTGGTAAAAAACATAACATAAAATTTACCACCTGAAGCATTTTAAGTGTATAGTTCAATAGTGTTAAATACATTCACATAGTTATGCAACAGTTCTCCAAAACTTTTTCATCTTTCAAAACTGAAACTCTATACCCATTAAGCAACTCTCCATTCCCCGCCCACCCCAACACCTCTGATTATACTTCTAATTGTTGGTTTTAGTTTCATTTCAGATGTAGAGATATAGAAACTTGTCTCTGGTAGTTATGAGTATCTTTACCAAACAACTATTTTTCACTGAAAAAAACCACCTATGTTCACAAATGTGGTATATAAAATGCTCATTTTCTGCTACATGTAACATTAATGATAAGGGTAATTACTCGAGAAATATTGATGTTTATCATCCCTACCTGTAAGATGCTGGGCGAATATATTTGTAACCCTGGGCTCTGATTTGGTTGAGAATAGAAGATGGAGGAACATGTAAGGATGGTTTTCCTAGAAGGTGGTGATTACATTGGAGACAACTAGATTACATGCTTTTTAGCCATGCAAACTGCTTCTTGAAATATTATCTGGATAATTGAGGTCAAAGCAATTTTTTGACATCTCATCTACCACTTCTCTGCCTCATTTGGCATATTTAGCTTCAGCTTGTATTAGTATTTGCAGGAGGCTTATTTTATTTGAATAAATTACAACTTAGAACATTAATTGTTAAACAAGTACCACAGTGAAACCACAAGATTTGAAAAAAGAAGTTAACCACAAAGGAAGGAGAATTTTACTTCAAAGCCTTAGTTCTTATTATGTATGACCGACCATATTCCATTGCCATTTTCAAAACTTATCGGTTAACTTCTCATGTTGCCTTCAGCTAGAGATAGAAATCCTAATATCACATCTGCCTAGCATTGCCAAGACTTTTCTCCTTAAATGATCAGTAAATGTTTTCTTTCATCTTCATTCCCCAAATATAAGTAAAACATTTTTTAAACATTAAAAATATTATCTTAAAGAGGTTCCATGATAATATATCCCTGAAAATGATAAAAATAAAGAAATACCATGCCATATATTGGAAAAGAATATTAATTCTTTTATATGAGCATATTTCTTTAAAAAAATCCTCCACTTATATATTCTTACTGACACATTTTGTCAGGATACACATAATTAAAATGTCCTTAAGTTTATTACTGTGTCAGATTTTAAAACCACAATAGAAAACAGGATTCACTGTTGCATTTCTTAAAGTCGCATCTTTGTGACAAGCTAAGGTCACTTCAGTTCAAACCCTAGAATGTTCCCCTCCCTTAGGAGGCTGGGCCGCTATTAATATTTTTTGTCAAGAAGGACTTGTGACTGATGCAGTCTTTTTCAGAAATGAAATGAAAGGTGTATTCCACTGTGTGCTGTGAAAGAGATGATATATCTTCCAAAGAGTTGGTTGAGGATCCACTGCCAGCTTCTTCACGGTGTGAACTCCTGATTGAAGCACCAGCTGTGATCCAGGGTTTCAAAGAGACCTTGGAAATGGCAAAGCAAGACCCTGCATTCAGAACTGACAAAACCGAGCTGACAGAGAAGCAATAGCTATTCTTTTGGAATGCTCATTGTGGGGAATGTCATTGACGAAAAGAAAAGATTGGGGGAGGGAGGGGAAAAGAGGCTTTTGTGTGATATGACCGGACAGACCTGAAATCAAATTATAATGCCACAGAAACACGGATTTTCATCTTTACAGACGAAATAAGTAGGTGGAAGAACATTTCTTTCTGAAGTTAGCCTTAGCAATATCTTGGGCTGTCGGAAAAGTCATGACGTCTTTTTTCTATGTTTTTCGTTGCAAAAATGCGTCATGACTTTTCCGACAACAATAATTGGATTTTGTTGGGCTCATCATATTAACTAGAAAAATGTGTGCCACAAATCTTGGCCTGAA
>NW_017731371.1:3013338-3016702 GCF_001890085.2 Hipposideros armiger
TACAATAGTTCATACTTAGAATATGCAGAATTACTCAAAAAGTATAGAAATATCAATTAATGAAAAAAGAAATAGAAAAAATAGTTTGTGCCTTTCATGTAACATACAGATTGAAGCCATCCTACCTAGAAATGTAAAGGGCCAGCGGAAATGAATAAATAAAACCCAGATACATATGGGATAGGAGCGGGGAATAAATTCTATCTATTTTCATTATTTTGAGTTCTATTGTATCAAATGAGATAGAGTAAGATAAGGCAAACTAGGGACCATGAACAGCAGTGTCATTTGTATTCTGACGTCCAATTTCCCTGCTTGCAACCTGGAGACATACCTGCCTGCCAGGTCCTTGGCTCAGTGTGGGCCCCACAGTCAGCATCTCCTAGCCTCAGCAGCTCTGTGGCTGTACTGTGGTCCATTCCAGAAGGGCCACACCAATGACCAGAAAAATGACTCACAGGACACTTTTTACCTTTGGAAAAATCCCATGTTCATCTTATTGTATTGTCACAGACGTTAATGGGCCTAAAGATAACCTCAACATTAAAAAGCTGCATCAAATATATTCCTTGAGCTCTTCTGCCCTGTGATTTTAGTGGCTTGAGTTCCCAGGCCTTTCTCTCCAGACAGAAGGCATCCTAGTAGGGATGTGCTATCTTTCATTTCATTTTGTACTGCCTCTTTTTTTCCGTATCTGGTAGGTACCAAATGCCTATCATGGCATTAAAAATTTACTGCCCCTCTTCCCTGATGATACAAGTCAGGACTGTGGAAGGTAAAAGACAGGGGCATATAGCCAGCTACAATTATTTTGTGAAGTTGAACACTTCAGATTTTCAAGTTCCAGGAAGTTAAGAATATTATTGCTTAGTATAAGTTTTAGCNCCCAGCCATAAAAAAAAATGTATATGAGGCCGTGTTTTGTTTTATTTTGTAGCAAAACTTTTGATATGTCCATTGGTGTCCCCTGGAGACTCTCACTCCCAGATGTGGAGGGTGTCATTGTGACGGCACCATTCTGAGCTGACTTCCGGATGGTGCCTGAGCTGGATCCTTGGAAATCCGAGCTCCCTAATGGCTGACCGTGAGACAGCAACCTGCCCATTCACAGGCTCGCTGTACCCAGAGGCACTGGATGAGCGTTAGGAATGAGTGTGCCGTGCAGTGCCGAGCCATTACCGGAACAGCGTGCTCCATCTCTGCCAGAGGACCACGCGCAGGGCAGCATATTATACTCAGTCATTAAGCACAGTCACAAAGAGATGGCCCCCAGTGGGCTCCAAGAGGAGATGGGAAGCCTTTACTGAAACGCAGACCCAGCAGCACTGGAAAATCTGTCTTGCTAAATTCAGTGCACTTTGGACCTTCCTTTTAACATCAGAATGAGCTCCCTAGATGCTGGTCAGTCAGACAGTCACACAAGGCTGAGAAGGTGACTTTCCGAACATTCAGTTGTTTAAGTAAGGATAAGGAGCAAAGCTTGTGGTATTATCATCAGGCACCTATTTATTTACAGGACAGTTTTGAATGACGCAGGGTATGAAAAACAATCTGTTTACACTAGCTTACATTACTTTTGAACACTGATTTTTAAGGTGAAGAGACTAATTCATGTTTTTGCTGACTTCCATGGTAGTGCTGGTTTCCTATGCCACAAGCCTTACAGGAAGCTGGGATGTCATCATGTGCATTCTCTGCCTCTGAGTCTCTGATGATTCTCGTCATCTTGGAAAGACAGGGCTCTGCCCTCTTGCTTCTGATTTGCTGGCAATAGACCTTCAGCTAACAGTATATCTGCTCAGCTGAAGATGGAGTACTAATCTAGAGGGACTCGAAATGGCTCTGTCATTTTCTAGATGACAGCTCCTATTTTCCACTGGCTTCTGGCACATGTGCTATCATCCATCTATGTCAAGAAGACACTTGCTTATCTGGTTGCTAGAAATGCTTTTGTTAAAAACACGTAACTGCAGTTCATCAGTCTTGCGAGCAAGTTGTTGATTTTGCTAAACTAAGTTTAAACTCGGCTGTGGTTTTGTGATATGACATCTATTTTTATTAGATATTGTCATGATTATTTATAGTGTCTTAGACACATACTGGGGTTTACAAAAAGGCAAGTTAATCTGCCAATTGAGTGGTGTAAAACAAAAGTTTCAGGACTACTATGTATACATATTAATTTCATTCTTCAGTTTTTTGGCAACTTTTAATTTAAGAAATTACTTACCAAAGAAGAGGTAGAAGTTAAATCAGGACCATAAAAAACAAAATGCAATGCAAATAATGTACATTTCACAACAAATGGTAAGCATTTAAAATATCTGTATTATATAAAACCAGTCATCTAATTATAACTCATGAAATAATATCAAATACCAAAAAATATAATCAGAAAATGTCCTTAATTAACATGTAGAAATAACAGTTTTATTCCAAACTAGAAAATACTTATTTTGCTGATATTCTTTTGGTTTTGACCAGTCTGCTCATGTCCTTTTCATTCAATCAAGACTTACCCGACCACTCAGAACTTGTACAAACTCTAACTGGTCCAAACTAGACCTAACCTTTCAGAAAGTTTCTGAAGAGTTCACATCTACCACAACCAGCCCAAACTGGTTCAAACACGTTTGTCACATATTAACTCCCAGCCAGTAAAGTTCCTAACAGTGCCCAAGGCAAGAACGTGCCATATAATCTTTAAAAAGTACCTGAATGTCAAAACCAACATTGTTTCCAGTGGGCCTTTCTCATACTTGCCATTCGGAACCACATTCTCTCTTTCTGTTCTCTTCCTTCCCTTCCTGCAAACACAGACTCAGGGCCCTTCCCCCAGCTGCTGGGAGTCAGCCATGTGGCCTCATCCGTGGGCCTGGATGGAGGAGGCAGGGAAAGTCAAGGGGTGTCCCCTTGGCAGCTGCCTACTTTCTTTCAGCCTTTTAAAACTGAGTCACTATGACAGTCACCAGAGAAACAATTGAAGAGCTGTTTGGAGATTTACTGCCCATCAGAGGCCCCTACCTTATAGCGGACAGATGAAACCGAGGGCTGAATCCAGTACCACAGAGCTTTTCTGAGAGGTTCTAATTGCAAACAGGAAGTTATGAAGTGGTGCCTGAGTGTGGAAACAGCCCTGGAGCTCTGTCCTTGTGTCTATTTTCTTAAATTTTCATTCAATCAAACTGATGAAATGGACTCTGAAGAAAGGATATGGGCATGAACATTACTAATATCAGGAAGGTAGCTGAGTAACATTAGACATGCAAATAAAATCAGAAAAGTGATCACGATGACTAAATAGATAAAACGACCAGGCATCTCTCATAAACAGAAGCACTATATTTCTTGAAAGAAAAAAAAA
>NW_017731371.1:3026332-3061730 GCF_001890085.2 Hipposideros armiger
CTATGTATATTTAATTTTAGTTGACATTCAATATTATTCTACTTCAGCATCAGGTATATAGCATATTGGTAAGGCATCTATACAGTCTATGAAGTGATCCCCCTGATAAGTCCAGTGCCCATCTGGCACCCAACATAGTCTTTACAACGTTATTGGTTATATTCCCCATACTGTATTTCATAACCTGTGACTATGTTATGACTACTAATTTGCACTTTCTAATCCCTCCCCCTTCTCTGTCATCCCCACCCCCGTCTCATCTAGCAACCATCAGTTTTTTCTTTGTTTCTCTGAGTCTATTTCTGATTAGTTTGCTCATTTATTCTGTTCTTTAGATTCCCCTTCATTTCTTTTTATATGAAAAGGTTCATGTTATATATCTTCTCTTAATGTCTTTTCCCTTTATACATTTCTTAGTTTAGTTTTCTAGAAGAGAGTCTGAGGTGGAGTCTAATTGCATGTAGAGGTTTATTAGGGAGCGCCTTTTGGAGGTACACCTGGGCATTGAGGGCTTAAGCATCCCATAGAGAGCCCTGGAATTGGGATAACCCTTCAGAATTACCCCAAATTGAGGCAAGAGGACTGGGTCTTTGTAACCTCACATCAGCCAGTCATTGTTCCTGGATTAGGGAACCTTGAGTGATGCAGTTCCCGGAGCAAGAGACAGTGGCCAGTAAGGCTCTCAGCTGAGGTCCATCAGCACATACTTGCAGCAAGTATGGGTTTATGGTTAGCCCTGAAGAGGGGCTCTGGGTGGGGCACGAGATAGAAACGCGTTGTCCATGAATTTTATTGTGGTTCTTAACCTTTGCCCTGATGTGGTTGCAAAACTTTCACCCTAGTTGGATTCTAATATTAAAAGAGGTATTCATGTAGCTACTTAGTTATTTTTGAGTATGTTAAGGTTTTCTGTCAGTTTCAAAGCTATGTCTTCATTTTTGTTTGTCTATGTATGAAGATAAAGTTTGAATATATTATTTCCTCTGTCCAATCATTTTCATGGATGAGCATATCTCAAAGCAATTCTGGAATAGATATCAGGGGCTAAATGGAAAGTCAATTTCCAGAAATCTGTCAGTTGTCAGTACATGATACTTTATCAGCATACTGAGTATCTTCTAGGGAGAGGTAAGGTGCTTGATGAGGTGGTATAAGGTATCAAGTAAGGACAGTCTCCCTAAGGCAACTGATATTTACAAAAGTAGGAAATATAACTGAACTCATTCAGCTTTAAGTGACAGAAAAACTGGGCCAAGGAGTTCCCAGATTCAACATTATTTCTGGGTGTAGCTGTGAGGGTGTTTATGGAAGAGATGAGAATTTGAATCAGTGGATTCAGTAACATACATCGCCCTCCCCAAGGTGGGTGTCATTCAATCCGTTGAGAACTTGAATAGAATAAAAAAGCTGAGGAAGAAGGAAATTGCCCTTTTTGCTTCCTGCCTGCCTGCCCATCAGTCTCTTCCTGCCTTTGGGCTGGAATTTATACCATTAGCTCCCCTGGTTCTCAGGCCTTTCATCTTACTAGCAATACACCACTGGCTTTCTTTACGTCTCCAGCTTGCACATGGGACATCTCAGCCTCCATAATCATGTGGGCCAATTCCTCATAATACACCTCTTCTCATATATATATTGGTTCTGTTGCCCTGGTGAACTTATTGGTTCTGTTGCTCTGGTGAACCCTTACTAATATATCTAGGCAAAATGGGAATTTATTGGCTAATATAACAGAAAATTCTGTGCCTGGCTGGATCCAGGAATTTAAATGATGTCACCTGGATTTAGCATCTCTCCATCTTTCTGCTTGGCTTCTATCTGTGTTACCTCTAACCTCAGACAAGCCCTCCCATGATGACTGAGGTTTTTGCCCGCAGCCCCAGGCTTATTTCCTCTCTCATGAAAAACCCAAGATACAAGGCTCCTTTTTACTAACAACTTCCAGAAAACATCGGGGCCCGAATCTCATTTGCTAAAGAATAGAATACAGTGATCAGTTGGTTTCGAACTTATGTTCACCACTGAAGCCTATGATGTATCTAAATGGCCTGAGAATCAGAAAAGTGGGATTTTAGAGTCAGAAATTGAGAGACATTGCAGTATGGTTGGGAAAAAAAGGAGGCGGGCGGGGGGTGGTTGGGAACAAATGCTAGGTAACAGAAAGAACAGAACGACTTCTAAAAAGAGCCAGGCTATATATTTATATTTTCTTTTAACAGATATTTTTTTGAATTCCTGCTATATCCTGGGAACTATATAAAATGCTGGGATACAGAGAACAAGATAAAGTCTCTGTTCTCAAAGAGCTGTATTCTAGTGAGGAGGAAACAGGAAATAGACAGGTAAATATGTACCCTGTTGTCCCACTTACCAATTGTTGTCTCTCCGATTCCTCCCTTTTCCGCTCTGACTTGTATAATGGAGCTGGCCCCTGTGGACATTCCCCCTTTTCCAGCTGGCAGAGCATTAAACCTCATTAATAGAAGTCACAGGCAAAGTGATAGTAGCAGGAAGACACTTCCTTTTAAGGTTCCAGTCCTCCATTTATTATTCAGTGAGGAAGCCTGGTAGTTCTTGGCAGGTGAGCTCCCGCTGCATCCTTAGGTCATGCTATCCCCACCAAGGCCACTTTCCATCAGCTCGGGTCTGCCTGCACCCTCTAGCAATGGCAGGCAGCATTGGCCTGGCGATACTGGCTGGTGATGACAGGTCAATTCTAGAGACCAACTCCAATCTCTCACACCCCTGGCAAGTGCAGGCTGCTCCTAAAGACCAGTGGGCTTCCCTTTGGCAAGTTCCTTTGCCACAAGTGGACTGCATGTTCCTGGGGTAGCCATGTGCTTTCTGAGAAGGTCTGCATCTGAGCCATAGGGGAGGGGAGCACTCTTAATCCTTAGCTCCCTTATTGTGCATTCTTCTTTGGCCTAGAGGTAGGAGCGTATGCTACATCTAGGTCTCTTAGGGTCTTCTTCTACCCTATTTATTATTTAATCACCTCCTACGAGTTGACAATTCTTTATATTAAATGTTTTGTGTTTAAATACATGGTGTGGGTTCTGTCCCCTGACTGGGCACTAATATACATGTCATGCAGTAAGTGCTAAAAGGAAAAATGAGTTCTGAAGGAGAAAGGAACAACTGTTTTGGATAGGGTCACCAGGGGAGAATTTTGAGGCCTAACTAGAAGCGGGGTATAAAACTTGTAGAGCAGAGTGTTCCAGATGGACCAACCAGCACAGGTAAAGCTCCTGAGTTAGAAATGAACTTGGCATGTCCAATGAAGAGCAGAAGCCTCGCGTGACTGGGGTTGAGTGAGTGAGGCAGGGAAATAGGAGGAAATAAGGTCAGAAAGGCCACTAGGAGTCAGGTCATGGAGAGTCTATAGTGTCATGGTAAAGAGTTTGGATTCTATTCTGCAACCAATACGAAGCCACCAGAGGGTTTTGAGCAGAGGCGTAACAGGACCTGATATATTTTAAAGAATCCAAGTTGGCTTTTGTGCAAAAGAATCAACTGTGTCAGGTAATGGGGATATTAAAATAATTCATGCAAAATGATGGAGATTTGGACTAGGTGTAGAAATAGAGGTTGTGGGAAGTGGTCATTTTCTGGATATATCTGAAGGTAGAGCTGACAGGGATTCCTGGTAAATTAAAGAATGCAGTTGCCATTAACTGAGGTGGGGACCATAAAAGGGAGCATGTTTGGGCTCCCTGTGGGTCAATTATTTAGTTTGGGAGAGTTTTACCATACATTAAGTTTGAGAAGCCTACTAAAATTCTAAATGAAGACACTGAGTGGCATTTGGTATACAAGCTGGGAATTCAAAGGAAAGTTAGATGTATGTTTGGCTGTCATTAGCATACATTAGTAATTTTACTGGATGAAATTCCTAATGCAGTGACTATAGATAGGTAAGCTAAGTCTGAGGATAGAGCCCTGAATCAATGGAGTACTTAGAGGTTGGCACTATAAGAATGTACCAGCAAAGGTAGATGGAGTGCCTGATGAGCTAGGAGGAGAATCAAAAGAAAGTGTGGTTCTGAAAGTGAAGAAAATACCTGAAGGAGGAGGAAGGTGGTAAAAATATTCTGTATCAATTGTGTCTGGTAGAGTGAGATGGAGCTTGAGGTTTGATCATAGAACCTAGCAATCTGGGGATCAATGGTGACCTTGACAAGAGCTGTTTTGGTGGAGTAGTAGGAACAAAAATCTGCTTAGACGGGGTTCCAACGAGGGGTGAGGAAATGGAGTGCAGACAGCTATTTCACAGGCATATTGCTGTAAAGGGACAGGGAGAAGTTAGGCAATTGTTGGATAGGTATGTTCGATCAAGAGAGATTGTGTAAGTACGCATTCACGGAAATGGTCAACTCAGAGGAAAAACTGAAGATGCAGGAAAGAGAAAGAATAAATGCAACTAGATCACTATCCTTGCACTGATGAGAGGAGTCAATCCAGTGTGCAAGTGGTGGGTATGGCCCTTGATGAGCACAGACAGTTCACTTACAGAGACAGCAGATTATATGCAAAAAGAAGAGTATATTTAGTGGTGGGAGCATGGACGCTCTCTTTTGATAACTTCTACTTCCTTAGAATAACAAGCAATGCTTTTAGTTAAGATTGAGGAGTGGGGAGAAGTTGTTTGAATTATGTGGAGAGGGTATAATGTGAAAAATATTGTCTGGGAAAATGGGAGGACGCATTGACTATAGAAATATATAGAATGCAGGGTAATGCATGTGTAGAAATAAGACAGCACATTCTTTTTTTAAAATTTTTTTTTATTATTAGTGTCAGGTGTACAGAACAATGCAATAGTTATCCTTTACCTCTCACAAAGTAACAACCCCCTTCCCCCCATCTACTGCCCTCCCACCCCTGATATCATACTTATCTATTACAATTCCATTGACTCCATTCCCACTCTCTACTCCACGTCCTGTGGCTATATGTATATATAATTATAGTTGACATACAATATTATTCAACATCAGCTTCAGAAATACAGTGCAGTGGTCAGGCCTCTACACTAACTATGAAGTGGTCTCCCTAACAAGACATGAGTCCAACTGGCCTCCTAAAAAATATTTACAACATTATTGGTTATATTCCCCAGACTGTCTTTTCTATCCCTGAGGCCATGTTGTAGTTACCAAATTGTATAAGACAGCACATTCTTAATAAGTGAAATTAAACCCCAGTGACACCAGGAATACTTTTTTCCCCTATGCTGTCTCTCCCACCTGTAAAATATCCACCTCACAACAAAAGGCTTAAGCCACAGCCATTTATCTGTTTGAAGTTCTACCTATCATCTACCTGGGGTAAGAGACAACTGAAACTGAGGCGGCTAGCTGATAGAGGAACACTATATGAACTAGAAGAGTAGATGGTCCCCAAAACCTGCAAAAACTTACTTTTTAGCATTTGAGGTTTAGGTTCCTTGGGCAAATAGAATCATAGATTTCAAATGGCTTATGTTTGCAGGCCCAGAAGAATTTTTGTATGAGTCTCGCTTTTCAGACTCAGCAATTTGTAAACTTATTATTTTCAAGTAATCTTAAATCTTCCAAGTGGGTGGAACCCAATTAATTAATACAAGCCACTTCTATGCCTCATTTAGGTTAAAGTATTGGAAGTGGCAGAACTAAGAAATATTTGTTGAAATACTTTATTTTTCTGTGTTGGACCAGGCTTTTCCATAAATATGAACTAATTTAATCCTTAAATCAACCTAACCAGTTATGTATTTGTGATAGAAATATTTTGTCTTCTTGTCATACTTTTTCCACTGGGAGCTGTCCATCACCCATCATTTGTGATTTAGATGGAACTCTGTCTGCTAGCATGGACATATGATCCAGGTGATTGCCTCCCTGAATCTTCTTTAGGAGTTGACATGTGGGTACTGGGAGAAAAAAAAAATCCGTATTTATTCATTAATTAACTCATTCAATAAATATTAATGAGTATTTACTATGTTCCAGCCAGTGTTCTAGGTTTTGGGGGTAAAATAGTGGGCAAATCAATATCTCTATTCCCAGGAAAGTTTTTTTCCCTCGAGACTGAGAACTGTAAGGATCATGTTATTTAGGAGATGCCAGCCACTTTTTATGTCTTTTTCCTGCACAATCTGCCTGAGAATGAAACTAACAAAAAGAAAAACTGAGCCAAGAAACTGGGAAACATACCAACACTGCTGTGTCAATCTTGGATGCTTGGTTTCAGCCACTCCTTAAATTAAATCTATTCCTCAAACTTTAGGTTGCATTTATTTTTTCTATTTTTCCTTAAGCCAATTTGAGTTGGATTTTCATTTATAGTATAAAAATTATTTAAGGAGTGCTTGTGAGTAGACTGAAACTACTAGGTGTGAAAGATATAGAGAAGAAAAAACATAAGGTCCTGGATTTATGGAATCTTATAATGGGGAAGGCAGATAATACATAAATAAATGATTAATAAAATTTCAGATAGTAGTATGTGCTTTGAAAAAAATTTACAAAGGTTAATGAAGTAGAAAATACATGTGTGCAATGGGGAAGTGTGTGGAGACAACTTTATTTAAAATGTCAAGGAAAGTCTCTCTAAGGAACTGACATTTGAGCTGAGATCTGGGTTGTCAGGGAGCCAGCCATGTGAAAATCTGGGGCATGAGTTTCCCAGTAGGGGAAAATACAAATACAACGTCTGACATCCAGATACACTTGTTGTACTCAAGTATCATAAAGAAGGTCATAGCAAACAAGGTTGGTGGGTGAGGCATGATCAGTGCATGTAGGGCCTCTTCCAACTTGCTAAAGAGTTTGGATTTTATTATAACTGCATTGGGAAACCATTGGTGGCTTTATAGTAGAAACATAAATTTATTTGTGTTAGGTTCCAAAACAATCACTTGAACTTGAAGAACAGAGTACAGTGGGACAAGAGGAAAAGCAGTAGGGAAACCAGTTAAAAGCCTTAATATGAGTGAGAAATGTTGCCGGCTTGAACTAGGGGGTTGTCGTGAAGACAGTTGAAGTGGCTGGAATGCAGATATATTCTTAGACAGAGTAAGCAGGGCCTCCTGATGGACTGGATGTGTGAGTGGAGGGTGGGTGTGATGAAGAGTGGGAGAGCAAGATCAAGGAAACCACAAAGGTGATTCCTAAGCAACTGGAGGAGTAGTGGTGGCACTCAAGGAGAAGATCTGGAGAAGGAAAGATTGGCAGGACTGAGGATGGCATGAGAGGACAGGTGTCATAATTTTAATATTGGATGTGTTAAGTCTGAAATGTTTCTTACCTATTATAAAAGAGCAGATGTTGAGTAGACTCTTGGATTTGCCAGAATGGAGTTCAGGAAAGTCATCAGGGCTGGAGATATAAATATATATTCTATTTGAAGATGTGGGATATGATAAGATCACCTGGGGTGGGGTGGGGATAGATATAGAAGAGGGATAAGGAGAGAGCCCGTGGATACTTTTGGAATTCAGGCAGAAAAAGGAGGGTCAGCAGAAGAGGTTGAAAAATACAGTTGACCCTTGAATAACACGGGTTTGAACTGTGTGGGTCAACTTATATGCAGATTAAAAAATGTATACATATATATAGTTAGCCCTCCATAACCGCCGGTTTCACATCTGTGGATTCAACCAACCAGGGATGGAAAATAATATTTTTAATCAACAGTCAGGAATCCATGGATGAGGGGGGGCCAACTTAAGTTACTTGTGGGTTTTTGACTGTGTGTGTGTGTGTGTGTGTGTGTGTGTGTGTGTGTGTGTCTGTGAGCACTCACAACCCCTGCCTTATTCAAAGATCTACTGTAATCACTATTGAGATCATAGAAAATCTAGGGTATTAAGGTATTAAGGAAGTCAAGAGAAGGAAGTGTTTCAAGAGGAAAGAATGTGCTCAGCCATGTCCACTGAGGACCAGCTACTGAATGTCCCTCAAGGTGAGGACTGAGAGTCGAATATGATTTTCTAAACTGACCTTGAAAAGAGAAGTCTCAGTGGAGTGGTGGTAGAGATAGGAGCTGAAGAGAGATGGGGGAAATTAGGACTTAGAGACAGAAAGAGTATGCACGATTCTTTCAGAAGAGCAGAGAAATGAGGCAGTTGCTAGAAGGGAATATGAGATCAAGGAAAGGTCATTTGAAACCAAGAGTCCTGACCAATACGGTATCATTATCCTCATTATACAGATGAGGGAAATGGGGCTTAGAGATGGTATATAACCTGCTCAATGACACAGCTAATATGTGGTAGTTTGTTTAAAGTCAGGGCTTTTTTTTTTTTGCTGAAGTCCATACTCTTTCATACTTCATGGTAACTTTTGCTGTTTATACTCTATGTACAGCATCTAGTACTAAGAGGCACTATTATAGTAAATAGCAGTTGCAATATACAATACATTTTTATATTATTATTCTGACTTCCAAGAGTCTAGAACACTTCTACCACAGTGCCCAGGATATTTGCCATCCACATAAAGTAGAAAAATGATAGCAAATGATGCTTGTCTTCCTAGACTGGTACCTGGAGCACAATGAAGTTAATGATTTAGCTCATGATGGAAAGTTTTAAACCTTTGAATTCTTTATTTTATTATCTATTCAGGAAAGAAAGGTCAAAAGTAATCACTAGGTCTCAGATGTATAAAACAAGTTTTTTTTTTCCCCCTAAGAGTGTTAAAATCTGTATGTTTATCTACTTTCTGGAATTTTATAGTTCCTACTTTTCAACATTATTTGATGGTACAGGTACATATGTAAGTAAGAACTCATGAGATAGTCCTCTTATGAGTCATTGGGTAGTCACTTGTCATTTGCATTTATATTTTGAATTTCTTCACTAATGTCTAAACTTTAAATTCAATGCCCAATGTGTCTGTTTTCTGAGATACATTTTCTTCCTGTTATACCACCAATTTGAATATTTATGACGTTTTCTTTGTGCCTTTTCTTCACATTGTTTGGTTGTGGGTAGGTGTCCTTGAATTGGTCAGATATCCTTAACTCTTGTACAGAGTTTTGACTGAATTACTATGGTCTGACTGCTGTTTGGCCTAAGCAGAGCAATGGTCACCAGGAAAAATCTAATTGCTGCTGCTGATTCCCTTTGTGATTCTAGAAAGATCTCTAGCCCTCCCAGCTTCCTTCCACTCTCACGACTGAGCTGTTAATCAGCCATCTTCTCTTCCCAGACTATTAGATTCTGGGCTTTGTGTGATGTCAAATATTTCAATGGCTTGTGCTGTTTTTATTTCAAGGGAGGAGTAGTAGTTACTAATCTTACAAGAGTGTTGTGAAAATTAATTAGTTAATGTTCACAAAATACTTTGAAGATTAAAAAATCCCAGCATAAATGCTTATTATTGTTTAATGCACACCTAAGGCCTAGCTGGGCAGGCCAATGTGTTTCCCAGAGATGAAAGGATCATGTAACGTAGAAAATTGTGGTTTAGTACGGTGAGGTTGGCAAACAGGTTATTTAGGATGGCATATGTGGGAATTACTCTCACCAGAATACAAATGCTCCACCAAGGCATGGAAGAATGTCATTTGGTAGAACTACTGTTGACTTCCAAAGTATCCCAGTCAAGATCAACATTGTTTCATGATATTGGGCGTGGTGGTAAGACTGACGAGTTTCTCAGGTAGAGATGAAGGCAGGGAGGCAGCTCCAGGACTCTGAGGTGCTCATGCTACTGCGGAGCTCTCAGAACCCTACCTGATGATAAGATAGAGTGCTGAGTGACTGGGATCATGTTTGGTCAAGCTCAGCATACTCAGCAGTGTTCCAGCTGAAGTCATTAAATAGAATCTGCAGGTCTACAAAGGCATGTCTTAATCCTGGACACCGCTGGAGGGGTTTAAATTGCCATAGCTTTGCTAGAGGAGAAGTTGTTAATAATTCCCCAAAGCATTAACAGAGTACTGACTCTTAAGCCATCCATTTCCCTCCTAAGAATTCATCCTCAGCAATATTCACCTGTTTACTTTGGTGTTGTTAATAATTGCAAAAATGTAAACAACATACACGTCCAAGAATAGGAGATTGATGAAGCAAATTATGGTTCAAACACAAAGTGAAATATTATATACCCATTTAAAATGAGATTCTAGACAGTTATTTGTTAACAAGATACGGTACTCAAAACACCAAGTTTAGGACAAGCCAGCTGTAAGTATAATATATAGCATGATAAAGATATTTGGAAGTATTTTTATTTTCTTATCTGCTTATCTCTATTTTCTATTTTCCCTATCCTAAGCATTTATTCCTTTTATAATTAAAAAAAAACTTATAGAAAAAATATACATTCCCATCAGCATTCATGGGGAAAGAGATATACACAATAATAAGACAATAAGACTGGGATAAAAGCTTTGGAAAAGATCCAAAGGAGAGGAATGAGTGATAAGATAGCTTAGTTTATCTCATAGCTTAAGAGGCTTTTTCTTGGCCTCAATTTTCTCTGAAGCTTTCACCTATGTGGTTTTCCCCTACTGGCCTCCATGACCAAGTCTTCCTGGGCTCATGGTCACAACCCAACAGGGCCTGTCTCCAGGTCCACACCCAGCACTTTGTGCCTCACACCCAAGCTGAGACTTGAGATATTGGGGATCTACTCTGCAACCTGGAAGCACAAATTAGCAGTAGGGGGGAGTTAGTTCCCTATGGGCAAAACCTTTGACCAATGAAAGACAGGAGGCAGTGGCTATAGCCTTCTCTCTTCCTCCCCTGGATGCATGGCCCTGGGGTCAGTAGCTCACATGCCTCTCTGAAGACTCTCAAACAATGAGCAATCAATAGCACTCCATATCCAGGAGTGGCCAGCTCCATAAAGCACATTTACTTGGCTCTTCCCTCCTTCTTTGGCCTGGTTCCCCTTTTCCTCACTTCTGCTTCCCTTCATTACACACCTCCTGAAAAAGTGGTAGCGCCAAAATTTTGCCTCAGGCTCTGCTTTCTGGGGAACACCAGGCTAGGACATTGTGTGAGACACAGAAAAAGAAGCACTAGATTTCAAAGGTTCTAGTGCCAATTATTCAAACTTAAAATAATAATAGCTAGTATTTACTGAATGGTTTCTACTGCCAGACACTAGACATTATATCATTGACTCCTTGTAACAACATTTGTAATTGAAGAAACTGGAGTAGAGAGGTTAAGAAGCTGCCCAAGGTCACAGAGCATGAGATCTTGAATTTAGGAGTGTCTAACACCACATTTGATGTCCCTCACACCACATGGTGAACATGGGCTATAGGAGAATCTTAAGAGACATTTGCTATCTCAAGGATTATAGTCAGGCTAAGCATCCACTACTAGGACATATAATAAATACGACAACGAAGAGTGAAAGATAGTGTCTAGTAGAATGTTACATTGTGTGACCCAGTATAATTGCTATCAATTTCTGAAATAAAAGAGAAATTCAAGACACAAAAAGGAGTGTCAGGGAAGATATTGCACAAAAGCTGACTTTTAAAGGATGAGTATGATTTGAGAAGGCAGAAAGAGAGAGGAGTAAAACCCAAGAGGTTCATGGCGGGGGTGACAAAGGTGAGGTTACTACAATGTGTGTGTGGAATGGAGAGAGGAAGTCCAGGAGAAAAGGCAAATGACCTGTGGCGGGACTAGTTTCTGGGAAGCCAGGTTATCGTGGTTCTTGAACACAGGTGGAAGAATTTGTGTTTATTATGTAGAAATAAGGAGCTATTCAATCCTGAGCAGGAGAAACACATGACCATGCAGTGTTGAGAATGATTTTCTAGCGAGGGAGAATGTAAAGACAAGGAAATTTGGCTACTATGTCGGAGTCATTAAACGTTCTAGGTAAATGGAAGAATTTTATGTTGACAAATTAAACATGCACACAAATCTGATGCAGTTATGGAATGGCATATAATAAAGATATGGGTAAGAATTCTCTGGAGTCATGTGTCCTGAGGATATAAGCTCCCATAGCAGTAATTTAATTTCAGCCAAGACCATAAGGAAAGATAGCATTTATTTAATACTTACTACGCGCTGGGCACGATGCCAAGCTCTCTGTATGTCATTAATTCTTACACAGTTTTTATTATCTTCCATTTTCACTTGAGGGAATGTTTAGAGAGATTCAGCTTGTCCAAGTTCAGTGGCTAGGAAATGAGAAGTCAGAATTCAAACCCTGATCTGTTTGACTTCTTGGTTGGAGTCCTCTCTCTTCCGACACTTGGGAGTCAGCTTCCCAGAGCCCTTCCACTGGGAAGGTTTGGATTACCTGAGACACAAGAGTGACATCTGTTTTTCATGAGCATCCATGTCGACTATTTTAAAATTAAAAAACTTCTCAGTTCACAAAGATTTTTAGAAGATTTTTGCATCAATCTGGTAGGCTGACAAATTTTCCAGGTAAGTTGATTTGGCATTGAGGAAATTTAATCTGGTACAATCCCCGTCACTCGTAGACAAGAGCAAAATTAAATAATGAAATTTGCCAACATGCTTATGCTGACATACCTGTTCACAATGAGAATAACTAAAACTCCCCATAGAGATAAAGTTCTAGGAATTAATAAGTGGGAAGTGGTGACAGCTTTTAAGAAAACGGATCAGTTTTTTCCCATGGGGAGAACTTGTTGTATTAATAAAAAGGAGGATAAACCAAACAAACAAGCCTTGGAGAATATCTATATATCTCTACCTATCTACCTATCTATCTATCTATCTATCTATCTATCTATCTATCTATCTATCTATATATCTTTTTCCCAAAAAATGTATATATATTTTAAGAAAGGAAAAAACTGTATTAAAATTGTAATACTCAATATATACTGATAACGAAAGATGAAAACAAGTCATGAGTATACATTGTTTTGTCACTCCCGACACACACACACACACACACACACACACACACATACATATACATATACATATACATATATATATATATATATATATATATATATATATGATTTTTTTTTCACAATAAGGACTATCAAGACCTCCAGTGAGCATGTTTCAGTGAAGTAGATTTTGTGCTCAGATAAACTGGGTGGCAGCTTTCCTGGTGGAATTTGAGGGGTTCTGGGGGAGGGGGGTATTTCTCAATTTGATACAAGGGCACATTCATAACCACAGGTGTTTACAATTTCAGCAGTTAGGTATTCCTTTCTGTCTTCAAACAAAGGGCTTTCCAAGTTACTTATTAAAATGCAAATGCCCCTTGGAGGCAGAACACCTTGGATTATTTTTAGATAATATGTTGAAGAAGATTCAATTCAATTCAGTTATTTTCAGTTCACTTGACTCCAGTTTGATTCATCTGAGCTCCTATTAAGTGCAAAGACCTTTGGTGGCTCTTCGTGTGGGAGGGGAAGGTGGATCAAGTAAGTTTCAGCCTTCTGCCACCTTCGTCAAAGGACAGATAGAGAGTAAATATTTTTGGCTTTGTGGGCTATACAGTCTCTGTCACAATACTCAACTCTGCCACCGCAGCCAGAAATCAACATGTAAATCAATGTGGCCGTGTTCCAATAAAACTTTATTTACCAAACAGGCTGTGAGCTGGATGCTGACCTCTATTCTAGATGCTTATAATAGGGCACGGGGTTTACTTAAGTTTGTCCTCTCATGAAATAAAACCCCAAGAGGAATTTGTAGGGCGTTGGACTTAACTGGGAGAATCACTGGATCACCTGTAAAATGTTAAAACATATAGAAACCTGGGTTCTTTGCCAACATGCAGGGATTAGATTATTACCTGGGCATGGGATTTTCCAAAGATCAACAAGGTTTGAGAAGCACTATTTTAGGACAATGCCTGGGAAATGTTGCTAGATGCAAGAAGGCTGCAGCAGGCAGTAGAGGGTGAGGGGGATGGAGATTTGCAGAGGCTGGCTGTGTGCTACATTTCTTTGGCAAAAGGACATTCAACATGGAGATTTTCCTACCACACTGAAAAACCCAAAAGAAATTGACAAAACTTTGCTATACTTATAGAAAGATAAATAACTGGTAATAAACTGTTCTACAGAATCAGAACAGCCTGTACCTATCTGAACCTGGAAAATATTACAGCCCCCATTCCGGCTGTTGGCCTAGGTCTGTAATATCTGTATTCAGATGCTAGCTGTACTATTTTTCAAGGGCTGCTGTAACAGCCACCACACACTGTGTGGCTGAAAGCAACAGAAGTTGATTCTCTCAGCGTTCTGGAGGCTAGGCGCCTAAGGTCCAGGTGTGGGCAAAGCCATGCTTCTTCTGAAAGCTCTAGGAGAGAACCTGTGGCATGCCTTTCTCCCTGCTTCTGGTGGTTCCCAGCCATCCTTGGTGTTTTTCTGGCTTGTAGATGTGCCACTCTAATCTCTGCCCATCACCACGTAGCGCTCTCCTCTCTGTGCATCTCTCTCTATGTCTCCTCCTCTCTTCTTAGAAGGATATCATTCACATTGTATTGAGGCTTCACCTACTCAAATCAGACCTCATTTTAACTTACATCTTAATTACATCTGCCAAGATCCTATTTCCAGGTAAGGTCACCTGCACTGGTACTAGGTCTTGGGACTCCCATAGCACATTTCTCTTATCCTTGTGTTTGAAGGACAGAGGTAGTATGGAATAGTGGAAGGAACACTGGGCTTGAGTCTTAAGGCAGAGTTTGTGGCTTCATCTGTAAAAATGGGACTAAGAATCAGGCAAATGATAATTAGGAGACATGTGAAGAACTTTTTCGAGCAGAAAAGCCCTACAGAATGTAAAGTATGAAATGTAAGGGGCAACTAAATGAATTAAAATGCAATGTGTTATTCTCAGGTGACAGGCAGTCTGGATTTAATAAAGAAGCAAGCTCAAGGCCACATCTATGGCTCCAGCAGTAGCAATGCAATCCTGGTTCTACAGGCCATGGTTCTTGCTGGTTACCCTGTCTATTTAGTCACAAATTGCCAGAGCCCTGGGCGTACTCTAATCTCTGGGAGAGGAACTGTGGTTTGGAAAGGTGTTCTCCCTTTCCTATCTAGGAAGGCATGAATATAGCCTGTTCTCTTGCCAAAGAGTGGTGCCTCCTCTGGATAAATCTCCTGCCTCCTTATTTTTTTCAGTTTAAATGATACATCTGATATGCCACTTGAAGCCCTGAGCTTCCAAATGAGCACCAAGCGAGAAACTGCATGTCTTAGTAGAAAGCTGGGAGAACATGCATCTGAGGTTGGGTGACACATTGTGTCTCTATGTCCTCATCTATAAAATGGGGATGAAAGTACCAATATCCGAGATTCTCTGTGAGTGTTCATTGAGACAAGAAGGAAAGTTGTTAGCGCAAGGTCAGTGGTTAGTCACATCAATAACAGCATCAGGACAAAAGCTTGGCTTATTTATTTATTTTTTTAAGATCCTCATTGGGGAATTGGGGGAGGGGAACAGCGCTGGGGAATCGGGGAAGGGGAACAGACAAGTTGCTGTCCCTTTGTTCTTTAGTCTAGTTGTGGAGGACGTTGCTTCACTGGCCCATGTTGGTATTATCATTGCGCTCTTCCCGGGTGAGGCAGTCGCTCTCCAGCCATTGGATGGTCGCTCACGGCCAGCCCCACTGCAGCCTACACCATCGCCAGCGACTCACGGCAGCCCAGCTCCAGGTAGAGCTGTTGCTCACCATCTTAGCTGTAGAGGGCGTAGTGTCACTGGCCCTAATGTGAGATCCTAACCGGGGCCCTGCTGCTCAGAGCTGGTTTCCCAAGCCTACTCTTAATCAATGCACCACTTGGCCAGCCCAAAAGCTTGGCATTTTGATTCCTTGCAATTCAAAGCCAGGATTAGGACCAGACTGCATTAGGGGAGTGAAAGGGGCAAAAGATACCTTGTAGGATTCTAGAATGTCTCCTTAAAAGTTCAGTAGTTCCCAGGACAAACAGAAAAAATAACAAAGCTGCCTTGATATGGAATCTCTGTAGGAAGCTCTGTCCCCATGAATGCAAGAGTGAGGGAGGCCCACCCCCTCAATGCGCAGCCTGAGCTAATTGGCCAGAGTCCAACTCCCACTGGGTCCTGCCGGCTAAATACTCACCCACAGGACTGCTTATAAATGGCAGCAGATGCCACCCACAACTGAAGGTCATTTCCAGGGAGGCAGGGTGGGTGGGTGGAAGTTACTATGGAAGAGGCTCCACACCTACCCTGGAGTGACCCAGAGCTTAATTTTCATTTGGGAAGAAGATCCACGTGGCATATGAGCCTTACTTCAGTGAGGGATACAAACAGAGGCAAGACAGGCTGGGGCCTTCTATCTTCCTCCAGTGAGAATTTAAAATGAATCCAAGGGCCATGGAGAGCATCAAAGGGCAAAGACAAAAGTCTCTGTTTATTCATCTCCTCCCTTTCTTCCCTCTACCAACTCCTTCAGAAATGTTTGTTCTCCATGTCATTTTCTCAGGTTGCTAATCCGCCCTGCCTTCTTCTCCCACTTAGAGATGGGGTTCTCACATTCATGCAGCGATGTTGTGGGGAGCAAGGTTCAGAGACATACAACTTTAGGAAAAGGAAGAACTCAAGATTATGTTCAAGGAGATGACATCTCGTGTGTGTGTGTGTGTGTGTGTGTGTGTGTGTGTGTGTTGGGATTAGGGGGAGAGTGCTTTGAGGCCTGTTATTAGACAGAATGATTCAGGATTAGAGATTCTCATCCAAAGACAAAGATGGGGTATCTGGCTTGTGAATTATGACCAGGCTGGCTTCCCTCCTCAGCCTCCTCCCATCCTACCTTTCAATGGGGGGTAAAACCAGGACAATATTAATTGTAGGGTAATTAAAATGCTGTGGGTGGAAGGGTGAGATTAAAGGACAGAAAGTTGAATTAGCAGGTGTCTTTCAAAATGCAGGTGAGCTGTCATCCCTGAAGCAATTGAGAATAGAAAGCCAAGCTATGGCCAACCAATGATGAATGTTAATTCTGATTTCCTTTTTCTGTCCTAAAATTTGGCAAACCCAGTCTATTAATATATGTATATTTCAGGAGACAGTATGGCAAAGGGAACTACAGTAAAATCTTGGATTGCGAGTGATGTGGTTTGCGAGTGTTGCGCAAGACGAGCAAACATTTCTACTGCATTTTAACGTGGTAAATGAGTGATGTCTTGCAATACAAGTAGTTTGTTTCTGGAACGAATTATGCTTGCAAATCAAGGTATTACTGTATATTTCAGTTTTCTTTTGTTATGAGATCTCACATATACAATTTTGGATTTGGTCATGTAAACCTGAAAATTAACAAGTTGTCAGTGAGAAGTAAAGAATATTCTCATACAATTGGTTCAGATCTTCAAATGATTAAGGGTGAGGGTTTGCCTTCAGAGCAAATCACGACTTAGGAAGCATTAGAAAATTACTTCCACTTAACTTTCTGGGTGCATTTCTCATTAAAAGCATTATATAACACTTCTAAAAATAAAAAAAGTCATGTTTTGAATCTTGCAATTTTCATGTAACATCAAAACACAAAATTTTATTACAGATCAGCTATGGGAAAGAGCTTAGCAAGCTATTGGAAGAAAGAATGGGACCAAGAATACATGAATACACTGAGTCTGAGAGTGATGAGCAGCATAACAAGGGGTATGAGTTAAAGTTTTCTTCATTCAGAGGATAGTGAGAATGCTTTTCGTTGGAGATAAGGGAAGATTTCTTAAGAAATGTCATCTGAGTTAGACTTTAACAAAATGGAGGCTGAGAGGAGGCTAGTATTTATGGATAAGAAATAAAGAAATAAAAAGATGCATGGACTGTATATTGTAGATGTTGTATAGTCTTTTTTGGACAAAATACAGGTTAAAGGCAGATCACTGTGTTAGAATTTTTTAATTCTGGCTGTACTTTATTTTCAGATGACATCATATTATATATAGAAAACCCTAAAGACTCTACCAAAAATCTATTGGAAGTAATAACTGAATTCAGTAAAGTTGCAGGATACAAAATCAATATGCAGAAACCTGTTGCATTTCTAGACACCAATAATGTATGATCAGAAGGAGAGCTTAAGAAAACAGTCTCATTTACAATTGCATCAACAAGCATAAAATAGATAGGAATAAATTTAACCAAAGAGGTGAAAGACCTGTATTCTGAAATCTGTTAAGACATTGAATAAAAAAATTGAAAAATATATAAATAAATGGAAAGATATACTGTGTTCATGGATTGGAAGGACTAATTATTGTTAAGATGTCTTTACTACCTAAAGCAATATACAGACTCAATGCAATTCCTATTAAAATACCAATCACATTCTCAGAATTAGTACTACTAATCCTAAAATTTATATGGAACAACAAATGACCCCAAACAGCCAAAGAAATCATGAGAAAGAATAAAGTGGGAGGTATCATGCTTCCTGGTAGCAAACCATACTATAAAGCTACAGTAATCAAAACAGTATGGTACTGGCACAAAAACACACAGATGAATGGAATAGAATAGAGAGCCCAGAAGTGAACCCTCACTTATATAGTCAATTAATCTATGACAAAGGAGGCAAGGATATATAATGGGGTAAAGACAGTCTCTTCAATAATTGGTGTTGGGAAACTGAATAGATACATGACAAAAAAATTAAATTTAACCACTTTCTTATACCATATAGAAAAATAAACTCAAAATAGATTAAACACTTAAATGTAAGACCCTAAACCATAAAACTCCTAGAAGAAAACATAGGCAGTAAACTCTGACATCACTCTTAGCAGTATCTTTTTGGATACATCTCTTCAGGCAAGAGAAATAAAAGAAAAAATAAACAACAGGGACTACATCAAACTAAAAAGTTTTTGCATAGTGAAGGAAACCATCGAAAAAACAAAAAAACCCCAACCTACTGAATGGGAGAAGGTATTTGCCAATGATACAGCTGATAAGGGGTTAATTTCCAAAATATATAAGAAACGCATACAACTTAATACCAAAAAATAACCAAACAATCCAATAAAAAAATGGACAGAAGATCTGAATAGACATTTCTCTAAAGAGGACATATAGATGGATTACAGACATATGAAAAGATGGTCAATATCACTAATCATCAGGGAAACGCAAATTAAAACCACAATTAGGTACCACCTCACTCCTGTCAGAATGGCTATCATCAATAAATCAACAAACAACAAGTACTGGTGAGGATGTGGAGAGAAGGGAACTCTTGCACACTGTTGGGATTGTAAACTGTGCAGCTATTATGGAAAATAGTATAGTGACTTCTCAAAAAAATTAAAAATAGAACTGCCATACCATCCAGTAATTTTGATTCTGGGTATTTATTCAAAGAAAAAACAGTGCTTCAAAAAGATATATGCACCCCTATATTCATTGCAGCATTACTAGTAATGGTCATGCTCGTTTGTGGCTACCTAGATTTCCACCAACAGATGAATGGATAAAAAAGCAGTGGTACATGTATACAATGTATATAATTCAGCAACAAAAAAGAATGAAACCTTTCCATTTGCGAAAACATGAATGGGCCTAGAGGGTATTATGCTAAGTGAAATAGGTCAGACAGAGAGACAAATACCATATGATTTCACTTATACGTGAAATCTAAAAAAACAAACAAATAAATGAATAAACAAAACAAAACAAAAACAGACCCATAGATATAGAGAATAAGCTGATGGCTGCCAAAAGGAAAGAGGGTGAAGGGATGTAAATTAAGATAAAAACCCGGGGAGCTTTTAAACACCCCAATGGCCACATCTGAATCAGAAATTTAAGAGGGCACCCAGGTATCAGTCTTGTTTTTAACACTGCCCAGCAAGTGTTCCAACGTACCAGCAAGGTGACCAGTCTGGCTGTAGCTGATAATTAATTACAAATAAGGCCCCTGATTCTATTCTCTCTTAGTACAGCCTGGAGAGGAACTTTTTACTGGTGAAAAAGTACATTAAAAAAAATTTGGCCCCTTGATATATTTTGACTAGTTTATCTTGCAAAACATTATTAAATGGTTTCCTTGTTCACCTCAGAAGTGAGTATGGTAATAGCAGTAGAGAAACATAGAAATAGAAAAAGGGACTATGGCCAGATCATGGAAGATCTTAATGGTAGGCCAAGGAGCACACATTTTATTCAGTCAATAGGCAACATTGAAAGTTTTAAATTAGAAATGATTTAAAAGTCACAGCTGCAGTTAGGGCTATTAATATGTTACATTTTAGTAGGATTAAAGCAATGGAAAGAGAGGGCCAATTAGGGGGTTAGAGAAGTAACTTAAGCAGGAGGGCTTGAGGCTGAAATGATGGTTTTGAGAATGGAAAGAAAGTGAAGGTCAAATATTGGGGAAAGCGCGCTGACAGAGCTAGTGCGGTAAAACTTCTTCCCATTGCCTTTCCCTGGCCAAGTGAGAAGCCTGAGGACTAGAAGTGCGTTACATGACTTTTAAAGAAGCCAGAAGTGAGTGGGGGCAAATGACACTTTAGCCAAAGTTTGAAGATAGTCTATAACAAGGGGTGTGTGTGGGGCTTGGGGGACATAGATTTCTCATAGAGACTAGCTCGACTGGTCTTCAGAAGAGTTTCAATTATTGGGGGGGGGCTGGTTGTGTCTGATTTAAGATTTGTTTTGGGGGAAAAAAGCATGATAGTTTGGGATCCCCCACTTACCTCAGTCCCTAACCATGGAATTCTCTTTAATCCCCTTTTCTGGAACAAAAGAAAAGACATAGTTTATGATATAGCTTGACATGAGAATCATGAAAGGGGTTCCAGAAAGCAGGTGTGGTCAGAGTATAAAGCCTACAAAGGTCAAAGTGGGAGCGAATCCTGAACGTGTTAAGTGTACAAAAAAAAGCGATCACAGCAGCACTGAGACTGCTGTCCTTGGAAGGGCCCGCTTACAAGGCTGGCCTAGGTTGGCATCTGGGATCTTAACATTTAGGAAGATTCTCACCATTCCCTAACTGATAACAGTGGTTCACTGTGCCTAAACTGTTGGTGCAATGTGGTTTATGCTAAACACTCGCTTTTCTTCTAGGAGTCTGAAAGTTTGCTATGTACTAGGCAAAAGGTGCCTATGTGACCCACCTCCAATAAAAAACCTTGGGCACTATGCCTGTTATGGACTTCCCTGGTGGACAACATTTCACATGCATGTTGATTTTGGCTTTGTATCTTTTGCTGTAATCAATCATAGCTGTGACTATATACTGGGTCCTGTGAACCCTCCTAAGTGAATCATCAGACCTGCGGGTAGTTTTGGGACCCCTGACATCATAAGGATGAGCAAAATTTAAGACCAGTCCAGTCAGAAAAACCAGTAGATCTTGAACCAGTAAATTTTTAATAGCTGAAGTAAGTGGTTCTATACGTCTTTGAAAGTCGCAAGGGAGAGAGATCTGAATTGAAGTCGTTTATCCAAACTTTCTGATTATGATGGAAACTGAAAGCTGGTGTTTTCTACTTTTTTTTAAAGAAGGAAAAGGTGAATACAGTGAAAAGAACAAGTCACAAAAATGAAATTTGAGAGAAGCAGTTATTGAGCCTTTACACCGGTATTGTAAAAATTTTAAACTTCACATTTTGTTTTCTGCTACCTCAACATCCCTCCCCAACCCCAGGTTTTGAGCATTGTGCCCAGGTGACCAGGTACACTTGTGTGATAAAGCCGGTGCCACCGTTGTCCTCTCAGCCCTACCCTGACCATGACCTAGTAAGAGTCCAATGCCCCAGTGCAATCCCCTCCAGCCTTTCCTTGCATACCCCACTCAGACCCCCAATACAGGCGCTTGCCCACAGGTCCTCACTTGCTTCTGGCTCCCATGTGCCTGGTGGAGCCCTTTACCTTGGTGCTTCTACAAGCCCCCCTCTTTGAGAGCAGTGACTCTCTCTCTAGGAACTGTGAGTTTTCCTGTGCCTCTTTGTGTCCCCTGTGGTGGCCACACCTAACAGACCATATAAAAGAACACAGAACAATACCACTCAGTGACACTTTTCCATGTCTAATTCTAACACAGTAAAGGAACATGATAAGTGCTGAAGTAAAAAGGCTCATGAAGCGAATGTGCATATTTTACCCATCTTAGTTCAGGCTATTGTTACAAAATACCATAGACTGAGTGGCTTAAACAACAGAAACTTATTTTTTTCACAGTTCTGGAGGCTGGAAGTCTGAGATCCAGGTGCTAGCAAGGTTAGGTTTGGTTCTCTTTCTGACTCGCATACAGCTGCATTTTTGCTGTGTCATTTCTCTCTTCCTCTTTCTATAGGGGTGCGTTTCTGTTGGATCAGGTCTCTACCATATAACCTCATTTAACTTTAATCACCTTGAAGGTCTGATCTCCAATACAGTCACATTGGGGATTAGGGCTTTAACATAATTGTAGAGGCATAATTCAGTCCGTAGCATTATCGTTTTTGCCAAACCTTCACTTGACCTCCAGCCACTGTCTTTTTTCCACAATCATCTTTCTCAAATGAGAAGTTATAATTGTGTGCAGCATTTCTTCACCGGGAATCATGGCTTGAACTCTTCACAATCTGTTTTCCTCTCTCAAAAGTCCACTGAAATTTCTCTCCTTTCCCCAACCTGGTTTTCACAATTTTTAATTTCTCTGTTGCATCCATGCTGTTTTCATCCCTCTGCTTCTCACAATGCCTTCCACTCACCACCTTTCAAACTCTGTATTCACCAAAGTTGTAATAATTTCTTTGCCGCATTTCTTGCTTTTCCAACTGCTTTTAAAAACTAGTTTGGAAAATCTCAAAAAATACAAAATTGGAGAGAATAGCATATAAATCCTCACACAGTCACCTTATTATATTATGGCCAATCTTTTTTCATTGATATCCCTCAACCCAGAATTGTTTTGAAGCAAATCTCAGACCACATATCATTTTTTGCATAAATGTTTCAGAATCTGTTTCTTAAATATAAAGATTTGTAAAATCACAACCACAATACTTATCACACCTAAAAAAAAGAACAATAATTCCTTAATACCTTTAGGTATTCAGAAAGGGCTCAAAATTCCCTGATTGTCTCATGAATATTTTTTTCATGGCTACATTACCCAAATCAGAACTCAAATATAATTCAAACATTTCAAGGTTGATGTGTCTCTCAAGTGTCTTTTAATTTACAGATAACCCCTTCCAGTCTTTGTTACGTTTTTTCTTGAAATTTCTTTGTTGAAGGCAGCAGGTTATTTGTCCTGTAGAGTTTTTCGAGATGGAATTTTGTTGATTATATTCTATGGTGCGTGGCAAGATTTAGAGAAGTTTGATCAGATTTAAGTTCAATTTTTTTTTTACAAGGATGTTTTAATTTTCGGATGTGAAGGGCATCACTGTTTCTTTTCCTTGGTCTTCAGAGTAGTCTCCCACTAAGCTTCAGTCTCTAGAGTTCAGTTCCTCTGCCATGTTCTTTTGGGGCAGTAATCTGTTCCTGAAGTCTTAACTATCACTTTTAAAAAGGGATGTAGCATGTTAGCCCGAAGAGATTCTGAATGTTAGCAGTGAAAGAAAAGTGAGACATCAGTCAATGTAGGGCTCCTGGAGGACCAATGTTTTCTAATCTAATTTTGGAAGCTATTTTGTGAACAAAGTGCCTATAGTCAAGTAATTTTGGGAGAACACTGAGTGAATAAACATAAACAGTTTTTCTTACTATGTATGTGTACATTGTAAATCTAAAGGAGGAGATAGTGTAATCAGTCTTTCCTAAACTTATTTGACTATGGGACTACCCTTCTTATAATGATATTTATAAAGCTCCCCTATAAACTGTGTTCCATGGAACGCACTTTGAGAATGCTGGAAAATTGGGTCTCAGTGAAGGCAAACCTTTCCGTCTAGGGCTCTTTCCGTCTAGACTATGTTTACAATCTAGTAAGCAGATACTTCATCTTACTTAACTTCGTTGTATAGAATAGGTCTTAATTTACTTAATAAAATGAATCTCCAGCCATTACCTGAGCCCCCCCCCCATCTTTTTTTTGTTACAGTGCATTGCCTTGCTTCTTGGGGATGCACTGTCACCAAACCACAGCAGTGAAACCAACTTCATTTCTCTGCTAGTTGTCCCTTAACCTCTCTCCTTCCTTTTTGTGCAGTAATAGAATGTCTACTTTTTAGCAATGGACTCCCAGAATAAAGACTATTTTTTAGCATGGTAGCCATCATCTCTCAGTGTATAGTATGACTGAGGGCAGAAATTCAAACTGGTCCTTAGAAATAGGAAGGAATGCCTTATTAGTAGAATGAACAATATTAACTCTTGATTAATTCCCCAAACACAATGGCTCATGTTTGATTGCATTTTGACTCCCTATGACGCTTACATCCTTTTAACCTCTTCTACTGTTGTTTCCTTTATTCCTTGAGTTAATATTTATCAAATATGCTTTGGGCTACACTATGGGCTCTTTGTTTACAAGGAAGATAGGCCATGGCTCCTGTTGTGGGAAGGTCCCAGTGTGGTGGGTGACGTCAGTCACATAAACAGATCATTATAACCCAGTATAGGCTGCACAGTGATGCTTTATGTGGGGTGCTAGGGCAGCACGTTGGCAGTTTCATTCTTAGTAACTTTGTCTCTCTTAAGGCATTTTCAGTTCTCAAGGCTTGAGACAATTCCCCCTATCCTTCTTCCTTCCACACAGCATGGAATAGTGCTGGGGACACAGTCAACATGAACAAAACTTTTACAGAGAACTTCACCTACACCTGTGTTTCAGAAACAACATATCCTAGCCGTGTGATCTAGGGAACATTCAGCTAATTCTCTTATCTTATTTTCCTTCCTTTGTTAGGGAGAAATCGCACGACAAAAACCAGGTGAATCTTAAGTTGTGCTATGATGGCGTCAAGTTTGAGGGAACAAAATACCATTGTAGCCACCTGCCAAAATGTCCCTGTGTGATCATCAAAGCCAGACACTGTCACACAAGGCCTCTTGCACATCTGGAATGAATTCCTTTTGTGATGTGTGTGGTGTTTTCTCTGCAAGGGAAGTTCTAGATTTAGGAAAGTTAAAGTAAGAAATTTTAAATCTCATCAGAGAAAATTGCTCCAGCCGTCACATGAAAAGTTCACCAACAGCCAGTGGTTCTTATTGACTTTCATGACTTCTGCAGTCAAGTCACAGACGGTTGTTCTTTAGCTCCCAACCGAAATCACCGTCTAAAGTTAGATCAGAGCAAAACCCTCTAACTGTCCAATAGAGAGCCAAAGTGATTTTTGGTTCACATATGGGGAGCAGTTTATTATGTGAAATTATAGAAGTTTAGCTTTGGATCTAACTCTAGATGAAAATGTCGATATTAAAGTGGTAGCCAGTAAAAGTCATCCTAATTTTTTGTTACATAAAATTAGCTATTTTGACAAATACTAAAACATTTAGAATTTCTCCTTATTAATATGTCTACAAAACGATAAGGCTTCAATATACAGAGTTACATTCACACATACATTCATACTTAGAGAACTCACCTCTCCTTAATTTGGACTTATGAGTATATAACTACTTACACAGTGTGCCCAAAGGCTTATGTTTAGGAATAGAAGTGAGTGTATTCTCACAATAGGTGATTGTATTGAGCAAGGAAATTCTATGTGAATGTTTTGGGTCTTTGCTGTTGAGATAGGGGTCTAACTGTACTTCAAAGGTGACTTAGTTAAAATAAATAAAACTTAGTCTGCCTTTCCAGTGGGGACAGAGCAGGATCTTTAATGAAAGGTTTACTCTTTGGACTAGTGTTCCCAGGAAGGAATTGCTACTAATAAATGGAAATGGTGGTTAGACTATCATAAGTTTACTCCATGGAACAAGTCATTTAGTAGCTAGCATTTCTGGGATAGACATAATTTCATAGATCCTTTTGTCTCATCCTTTTGCTCTGTAGATTTGGCACTGGCTACGATATTTCTTTTTCTTAGCCACAGTCAAATGTGCTTGAACCACATTACCATTATTTTTTGTTTTTCTTTTCTTTTTTCAATGACTCACATTTTAATTAGATCAATAATAACAATAATAACCATTTTTGTGTGGGGGTACTAAGTATAGTACTTTGACATGTACTATCTCATTGCAACTGAGCTGCCCAATCAGATTGCGAGTAGAGTAGAGGATGTAGCAATATCCCCGTTTGGCATAGGAGGATACAAAGGCTTAGTGACCCTCAGTGAATTTCCTGAGTCTCACCACCAGGACCAAGAATTGCTCAGCCTTAGTTCTCAGTCTCAGGTCTCAAATGCTCTTTCCACCATCCCTCATTGCTTTGACCGGCGTGCAAACGTGCAGTGTACACAGTTGCTATGTGTGGAGTATTCAAGTGAACTTACTTAAAGGCAACAGAACAATCAATCAAAGCTGACCCAAATAGACATAGCTCTCTACCCGCATGAGCAAGTAGGTTAGAACATGGGCAGGGAGCCCAGAATGTGTCTCCCTGCAGGCAGATGGACAGGAATCTCTCTGGAGACTGGCCAGGAGGCCAGAAGGTCTCCCAGAGGGTCAAGAAGGCTGCCAGGAAGAATCTACAAGGCTTCCATTTTAGGTTTAAAGGACACTACCATCCCAGCAGGCATATCTCACACTCTCCACTATGCTGACATAAATGCACATATATTGGCTTCTATGTAGATGGATGGAAACTTGCTATGAAGGGTGAATCTACAGGCAATTTTCTAGTTTTAACTTTCAGTCAAACCAACCAACATAAACCAGTCAGCAGCGTACGTGAAATGAAAGATATTTCCAGATCTTTGCTGATTGCTGTAGCCGGGTAATTAATTTGGGCGTAAGTCATGGCTGGAGTGCTCTGCTACTGTTTGTTCAGCTTTTTCCCATGGCTGACTGTGACAGAGTCTGCTAACTGTGTACCCAACATCCTCTCTCCTGTCCTTCTTCAGTCACAGGACTGGTTTTAGAGAGGACAGCCAGTGTACAATTAAAAGACCATTTTCCTCTCTCTGCCTCACAGTTAGGAGTGGCTGTATGGGTGTGTTTTGGTCAATGAAAGGTTAGCAAAAGTATTCAGTGGGACTTTTAAGATGTTTCCTTAAAGGGAAGTGGCTTGACCTTCCTTCTGGCTGCCTGGAATGTGGGTGTGATGGTTGGAGCTCTAGAAGCTATCTGGCAAGCCTGATGACAAGGGCAACATCCTAAGAATTGAGGGGTGAAGGACAAAAAAAAGCCCGAGTCGTTGGAAACTCTATGGAGCTGCCATGACTGGACTGCTGATCTCCAGACTTACTTTATGTGTCAGAGACATAAACTTCTATCTTGTTCAAGCCACTGTCATTAGGATGCTTTGCTATATTGCAGTTGGACTTTATGCCAAGTGATACATGGGTGGCTGAAGTGATCTAAAAAAATGGTTAATGTGGAGGTGAAAAAAAGATTTTAAAAATATAAAGGAAGAAGAAATAACTTGAGGTCTCATAACAAGAGAACATATGCAAATTATGTAGCTGGATAATATTTAACTCTGCTGTTTTTCCAATTCTTTCTAGTCTTACCCTTTGCCCTACCATTTTAACAACACTGTCCTGATGGTAAGAATGACACAGAGGGATAAAGCGTCAAATTACTAGATTCTACAGGTTTATGTAGACTTTTCAGAGTTTATAGAAGAGACCATATATTGGGTTGTTGGAGAAGTCATGATGTATTTTTTCTGTTTTTCATTAAAAAAATGCGTCATGACTTTTCCGACAACCCAATATATTTTAAAATTACTCAACTTTTTATTATAGAGAATTTATAACTTACTCCAAAGGAGGCAGAGTGGTAACTCTCCGATACTCATCACCCAGTCTCAACAACTATCAGTCCATGAATCTGTCCCATCCACACCTCCATCCACTGCTTCCTTCTCATGACTTTTTAAATAAACTTTTAATTTTGGGAAAGTTTTAGGTTTTCAGAAAAGTTGCAAAGACAGCTCAGAGAATATCTGTATACCTTTACCTAGTTTTCCCTGTTAATACTTTACATTACCATGATACATTTGTCAAAATGAATAATTAATATTCATATATAAATATTAATTAAATTTAGACTATGTTCAGGTTTCACCAGTTTTTCCATTAATTTTTTTTTTTTCTGTTTCAGAATCCAATTCAGGATACCGTACTGAGTTCAGCCTCATATTATTTTAAGGCATCTCCCAGATATTAAATAGTTTCATCTGTAAATATTTTAGTACATCTCTAATGCAACTACAATGCTATGACCACATCCACAAAATATCAATAGTTCCTTAATAACATTCACGTGAAATCAAACATTTTCTTGTAAATGTTAAATGTTATGGTTTTTTTTTTTAATCCTTTTTTCTTTTCCTGTTTTCCTAATCCTGGATCCAAACATGACCCAAATATTATGATTGGTTTATATGTCTTTAAATCTCTTATTCTATAGGTTTCCCCTTCTTTTCTCTCTCTTTTTCCCTTTGCTGTTGACTAGTTGAAGAATTGGGTTGTTTGTCCTTGAGTTTCCCCCATTCAGGTTTTGCTGGTTATATTCTTAGGGGTAGTTTTACATGTTCCTCTATCCTCTGCATTCTTGTAAGTTGGCTCTAGAGCTTGATCAGATTCATTCATTCATTCATTCATTCACTCATTCACTCATTCATTCAATTAGTTTTGGCAAGAATATTTTGTAGTCAGTGGTATGTTTTTCTACCAATAGGCACATACTGCGTGGCTATCTCTCTTTCGCATTGTTTGTGGATGTTGATGTCCATTGTTATAGAGATTGTGAACTAATAATATTATAATTCTAACTTTTCTATTTCATTTATAAGCTGGAATACTTTTATAAAGAAAACATTTCCCTCACTTATGACTTGGCTACTATGGCACACATCATATAAGACGGCAAGATAAATACTGATTCTTTACCTTTATTTGCCACTTTTAAAACTAATGAGTTGATCTGTTAGCATTCTCTAATGTTGACCAATTAATTTATAGTCCATAGTCTGAGAGAAGTGTTTCTTATGTGAAAGAACTGAGTGCTTGAGACACAGAGTATTTGTTTAGTACTCCCCAAATATACATATAAAACCATGACACATAGCAGAGGGGCAAATGAAACATCAGCTTTCATCCCCCACAGGGACTTGACAAGAGGTGGGAAGAGGGAGAATTAGAGGAGACATGCCTCCTAAATCCTGTGAATGTATGTTAGGATGTCAGTTCATTCTACAATGTATGTTGGAAGCAATTAGGTTCAATCTTAACTGTTTGGTATAGACTGAATGTTTGTGTCCTAGCCCCCAAATTCACACTTTGAAACCTAATCCCCAATGAGATGGTATTAATAGGTGGGGCTTTGGTAGGTTATTAGGTCCCTCATTTGAAGGTGGGGCCCTCATGAATGGGATTAGTGACCTTATAAAAGAGAGCTCAGAACACTCTCATGTGCCTTCAGCCATGTAAGGACACAGAAAGAAGAAACCCATCTATGAGCCAGGAAGCAGGCCCTCACCAGTCGTTAAATCTGCTAGTGCCTTGATTTTGGACTTCTCAGTCTCCTGAACTATGAGAAATAAATGTTTGTTGTTTAAGTCACCCAGGTTATGGTATTTTTGTTATATAGCAGCTTGAATGGACTAAGACATTGTTATTTGCAAGATTCATGTGTATGGATTACCTTTTATGTCTCTGACTCTATCTCCCCATCTCTCAATAAAAATACACTCTTATTGAACTAAGTACTGGACAGGCCACACCACGAATCCATAAGTCTCAGTCGCCTGCCTCACCCACAGCTGCCATATTAAGTAGGCCAGGGGGGTTCTTTCTCTCACAGATTGATCAGATTGATATAGTTTATGTCATGTTATGTTTAGAAAAACCAAGCCTTTCACCAGGGCAGTAGATTGTTTACTTGTTCAGCATTCATTCCTTTGTGTTTGAGGAACTTCTTTTTCCCCTTACTCTAACCATGAAGGTCGCACTGATCTCACCACTCATAGCTCCTGGATTATCTGGCCTTGGGAATGGTCACCAAAACTAGGCCAACTAATAAGAATCTTCCCTTGAGATTTTGTTGTTGTTGTTTATTTACAACTGGAGGAAAAAATACTTTCCTTTCTGATGGTAGAGCTAGGAAGATGCAAAATATTGGTAGCCATGGTTTGAGCCTTGAGGGAAAATTTGGCATGCAGAGAACCACAGGAAAAAAAAAAGAAATCTAGAGAGTCCTAGTTTATCCGAGTTCTAGTTCCTGTTAACTCTGGACCTTATGCCATCACCTTTGGTGTGATTGGGATATGCCAGATAACAAAGACCTTTTATGGGATAAACTAGATACAATATACTTTTATTTGTAACCAAAAGAGCACAAATTAAACTAGTTAAAGGAATTTACGACAAAGTCATTCACACATAGGCTGAAAACTGGGGAGGTATGTGAAGTGGCTTAGCATTAATTCCTGGCTAATAGAGTACTCCTCATAGAATGGCAGAATACTGGCCCTATGTTCACATGGAAAAATAAATTCTAGATAAAGGAAAGAGGTGAGCCAATTAAGTTCAGGTCCTTTCCACAAACATTTTGAGCTATTGTTTTGGTTTTCTATGAAGCCCATTATAGTATATCCCAGTCCTTAAAGCTCTGTATGTAAAAAGACTACAATAGATGGCATTTCTTATGTGTCCTTTTAATAATCCCCCAGTTTGAAGGTAATCCACACATATCTCTTCTGGGCAACTACAAAAAAACCCAACAGATACAACCAAGATCAGTGATTCTCAAGGGTACCGTCTGAGTCACCATAAACCTTTTCAAAAGACAGAATTTTGGTATAGCGGGGTCTGAAAACTCCCCAGGAAAGTACAAAATGCACCCTGTTTAAGATTCTTTGTCCTGGATTTTCTTTCAACTTCAAGATTTTATGAGAGTTGTTAGATGGACATTAGATATTGGTGGGTGGTCAGTGGGCTATATTAATATACCACTATGCTAAAATTCTAAAATAAATGGTCACCCTCTAAATAGCTATCCATGTCTCCAGTTTTACCAGATTACAATATCGACTGTCAGTTTGGCTTCTTCCTTCTAGAAATAGGTGCCACCCTTTTGACTTAAACTATTTTTTGGTCATGAGATTTAGACATGACATTTCTTTTTATTTTCCTCTCTGCCTATTTCTCTTCCACTCTCTCACATCCTTCTGGTTGTAATTTCAGCAGCCCTACATTCCCAACATCAAATGGAGGTTAAGTACCGTGTTATTTAAACAAGATGAGTGTATTTGATAATGACTGAGTAGGGAAAGTGGAGGAGGAATAATGCAGAGAGGAGCGGCAGGCAACTCCCAATAGCAGGGCGAGAGGAGAAATGTCTCAGCAACACCACTTTCATTGGTCTACTCCATAAAAATACACTTTCATAACATTATAATTCATTGCCTTAAATTTTTATGTTTCCCACTTTGGAAAACAACTATGTCTAGTATATAATTTCACCCTTTTATTATGACATTTGAGAAAGTAGCCAACACTGGTTAGGTGTAATTATCCCCATCAAGTTATTTTAGATATCAGTTTCTACAAGTCATTCACAAATGAGCAGATGGCAGAAACATGTTATTCCAGAATGACCAGGCTTGGGTCGAGTTAGAGAGAAATGTTCACTCCCTTCTTCGATGTGTGTGGTGTTATAAATACATGTCTCGTATGTTTGCTTTGGTGATCTCATTTTATGATTTTAGAAGAATCATCAGCCGATTTGTTTTTTGTTTCTTTAAATAACTTTAAACTGTGACCCGACTGTTTTCAATCAGAGATAATAAAGTAATGGATAATTGTCTTGAATTGACCATTTGCTGTAGTTACATTCTTAATACTATCTTGAACTTGAGTTTGAAATGTTAATGCATTCTGATTCCATGAGGTCATACCTCATCTAAATGTGGCAAACAGAGAAATGGAATTTGTATTCCTTGAAAATCTGTATTCTGCAGTGTTTTTAGCTTTGGTAATGATATACTCCAAAATTGTGTATGTTTTCAGAAGGTACCACATTTGAACATCGCTGGTCACTAGTATAAACCTTTAATTACTGCTTAAATATAGATGAGTATTTTTTTTCTTTTTTTAAGGCTGTATTGTGGGTAAAAAATAAAATAAGCATATATATTTGAATGGCCTGAGAACAAAACAGTGAAAAACTTATAAAAGTAAAGAAGTTAGTACTCTTATGCAATATTAAATCACATTGCATAACATCAAATGATTTAAATTTCAGATATTGATAATATTCTAAATAAGCTCTGAAGGTTCTGAGATTTTACCCTACTTGTAAGGTAACAAATTAGCCTGCCAGGCTCATGGATTTTGGCAGAAAACAGGAGACTCCTGGGTCAGAGACAACGAACCATTATTATTCACAGCAGTAACAGTAGCCAAAGTATAGCATCCTTATGACCCAAACCCTACAAAGCTACACAATCAAAGATAGGTGATGCCTGCACTTACAGTGGGTTGTGTTACAAGAAAGGAACCCTGAGTCTAGGGAACAGATTTATTTTATAATTGGCAGTAAGCATGACTGAACTGGAGAGAAATGCTATCTTCATTTTACTGGACAATGAACAATCATGCTTGTTTTCTTTGGAGGGAAATACTATCTTCCAATGCCTTCTGCTACACAAACATCCTTGAAAATATAGTCCAAAAAAGGCAGTTGGTGTCTCTATCGCTATGATATGTAGAAATGGGAGAACTAAGAAGAACTGTCTTACAATGGATACAGTGTACAGAAATGTAAGTTTTTCTAAAAAAATTTCTCCATTAAATTGAACTTAGCTTTGGACTGTCCATTTTTTATTGTGGAAAACTTAAACTTGTGAAGATAAACTCAGTCAGTCACTTCTGGCTTAAAATATATTTCCATTTGTTATAAATTTCAGTTAATTTGAGATTCTTATACTGTTTCTCGGCATTCCTCTCAGGAGTAACAATATATTGTAGTAACAAACACTTAAATTGTACTTACAATTACCACGTAATATTTTAAGCTCTTCATATACATTAATTTATTTAATCCGGTAGGTAGGCTGCACTATGGTCTCTATATGTGTGGAAATTAAGGCACAGAGAAGTTATGTTGTCCCAAATCTCATGGCTAGCTAAGTGCCAGAGCTGGGATTCTGGCCACGAGGTCTCCAGAGTAGGTGCTCCTAATCTTTGCTACATCATCTCCCTGTTTTCTAAGTTCTCTGGGCTCTCTGTGCTCCTGGGGACTATGCATCTGATTCAGATTTAGTCCAGTCCTCTCTGGCTTCCACTGCGGTGTCTTGTCCCATAGCATTATCGCTGTCTTTGTCAACTCAACTGCCAGTCTTTCATGAGACTACTGCGAACTCCTAACACTTCAGAATTTCTCTCCAGGGATTCAGAGCTCCATGCTGGTGTGAGGAGACAGCTCTGGAAGTCTCCCTCCAAACCACCCACCAAAACTACCCCTCAGTTATTGCTTTTCTCAGGGGCCATATCAAAAACCTGGTTTGAATCTCAGCTTTACCACTTACTAACTGTATGACCTTCGGCAATTTGGCTCTCTCTACCTCAGTTTCTACACCTCTGAAGTGGAGATAATAATACTGTATTCCTCAGAGGGTTGATGTAAAGATTAAATGAGTTAATCTATACTTGGCAGGTAAAAGTGCTGCATTAAGTGTCTGTTCATATATTATTACACCTGAGAGGAATGATAGACAAACAGTTTTAGAATATGGAACCGACATATATAATTTACAATTTATTACAAATAATCCAAATTCTAAGTTAGATGTGGCTGAGTTGACCATGATGCGTTTAAGTTTCCACCATAAAAATGGAGGTAACAAAATTGGTTTCAGTTTGGTTACAGAGAAATAAAGAAACTTTCATTCCCACATACCGAGTCTTGTGAATTGTTATAACTGTGAAGTTCTTTTTGTGGTGTGTAGTCTCTTAAGGTAGAAAATGGTATATTTGAAAATAGTCTCTTTTGTTCTGTTGTTCTGGTACATACTTGGCATTTCTACACTTCCGGAAGGTTTTGATCTGTGAAGGGAGCAGGAAGAGGACGTTTCCCAGGCACCTACCGATATCTATACTTTTATTACATTCCCTAAGATTCTTCTTTTATCATTGACTGAGTGAATTTTTATTTAATTTCAGGTGGGAAAATGGTAGGTTCTTATGATATCACACATTCTTCCCATTGTGTGAGTTAAGGCATAAACGCTACGACTGAGTGTTTAAGGTTTGGTTTCTTGATATTAAAATCCAAACTTTAAGGCTGAGAAAAATCTCTCCTTGCCCTCAGTCATCTGACCCTTGCAACTGAATACTATAGCTTTATAGAGTTTCTCAGCTATATACTGGGGCCAAAAAAATATATACAAGTGAACACTTTGGTCAACGTTGCTCAAGCAGTAGTTCACTGTAATCGGAAGTGTCCGGATGCTGATTGGTAACCACTTTGAGCACCTCTTGTAATTGCAGAAGTCAAATATGAGTTGTATTCATCTTTTGTTATCAGTATATATTGAGTATTACAATTTTAATAGTTCTTTTTTTTCTTAAAATGTATATACATTTTTTTGGCACCCTCTGTATTTCTAAAATCTATCCAGCCACTGAATTCACTTCTTTGTTCTGGGGCATATCCTCCCTGTGAGGCGATGGCTGTCACATACTTACAGGTGGGGGACTACTGGCAATAAGAGTTGGAAAGAAAATTCCCGGACAGCATCTCAAAATATGTCACCTAATTTACATTAAATGTTCCAGACACCTAAGAACTTTGGCATGTGTTTCAAAAAACACTAAGTGTTGGTGATTCCAACATTAAAACTCAGACTTTAATTCTTATGTCCACTTGAGCTTGCTAAAGTATAAAAAAAATCACTTAGGTCAATGGCTTCACTTTTCTGTTTTGCTTTGTTTTTCTCTGAAAGCCAGGCCAGGACGAGCTCAAGGTGAATGAGGCCAGTCAGGTACTTGCCTTGGGTACAAAATTTAGGGGGTACCAAGAAAATTCAGTAACCGAGATGAATCGTATTTTAATGCAATATTTAAAATTAAAATTAATGCAAGAAATCTGGGATGAACAAAATATCAAAAATTTACATAAAAACACAATCAGTATTACTGATTTTCCTTTTGCCTGAGGTGCTAATAGGGCTGAGTATAGAGAGCATTGTTTCTGACTCTGGGACCCTTTTTTCCCCTACTGTCAGGCTAAGAAGGGTTCTTAATGCCTGTGGTGGCAGAGATAGCACTGAGAAAGCATAGAAACGCTGATATTTGAGCAAATCAAATCTTTTTCCTTTTAGCTATCTTTGTGATTTGACTAGTTTCTAGTCTTTGTAACTCTTCTTTTTAAAAGATTTTTATTGGGGAATTGGGGGGATGGGAACAG
>NW_017731371.1:3063668-3071930 GCF_001890085.2 Hipposideros armiger
AAAAAGGGAAAAAATGTTTGCTTCTGCTAGGGGGTCATTCCTCCCTATTTTCTCACATTCATCAAATGATTTCAAAGTTTAAGTAATGGAAACAGATTTTTATGAATATACACTTGATCTGGTCAATATTTTTTAAAAAGTAAAGCAGTTGCAATGTTCAGTATTTTTACTATTTGCAGAAGCAAATTTATTTGAGCACACCTCTCTTCTAATTAATACCCTTCAGTGTGTTGAGAGACCTCTTCTTGAGAACCTGATCCGGTAGCCTCTCCTTTTCATAAACCCATGTAATTACGGGTCACGTTATGTCCATAATTTTGGCACCGTTTTGGGAGTGCATTGGGAAGCAAGGTATAGGCAATTTTTGAAAATACATTTTCATCCTTTCTGTAACATCTTGTAGAAATAGAAATATCTACCTATTGAAGAGAGAGAGATAGATGGATAGTGCATGTTTTTTTTCCAATTGTTGAGATGGATGAAGGTTTATATTGGGCTACTTGGAGTATTCTTCTCTGGCAGATGGAACCAAGGGAGTTTTATTCAAGGTACAAATGGATTTTCTCTTCTGAAGACGTGGAGCGCAAAGAGCAATTACCAGTTCTCCCAATGAAAATCTGTATGACCCTTTGCAAATGCATTACAAATAAGTTCCAAGAAAATTACAGGAAATTCACTGAGCATTACTAGTCTAATCATGTGATCATCATCTGCTCAGTATTATTATTTTTTTCAATAAGAAATTGATATTTGTAGTATGACGCTTGCTAGAGCAATAGGTTGAAAAGGAAATCGTTTCCTTTCCTACATTTTAAGAATGTTCCCTTTTGGCAGTACATAATCTCTTAAAAATGATCTTGCTTTCAGATAGCTAAAATATATCATTTAGTGCTTTTCGGATGAATGTGGGGCTGATAGATTTAGATACCAGGGACGGAATGTAGGTTTTTCATTACCATAAATCCCGTGTCACATCAGCAGCATGATGGAAGCATTTTGATAGATAACATAAACTCATTAATCACCACTCTCTTAAACTAAGTACCATAGAAAGAATTTTAAATGTTCCACATTCCAACATTTGTGAATGCCTCCCCTTTAAAAAAATGCCATCCTTTATTAGTTCATGCTGTTTAAGACAGCTTGAGTTAACTCCATGAAAAGAGACTATGTATCAAGGGAAGAAAGGGCTGGAAAGGGGGAGGGGGAGGGAACAGAGGCAAGAAGATTAAATTCTGTCTTAAATCCAAACACGGGCTGAATTGCATGCTAGCATTAATGTCTTCGTCCTCTCCCAGAGAATGTTGGCAGGCTTCCAGTTTATTAAAACAACAATCCGAAGCTGATCTTCTCTTTGTATACACAATTCAAGGATGGATCATTTACTCAAACAGAGCTGTTCAGTGAGGTATAAAAGCAAAAATGCATTTTAGGAGAGGTTGTTTATGACTATTGCGTAAAGCACCACACTGCAGGGTTTCATACAAGTAATCCTGATCATTATTAAGTGAAAAGAGAAAGCCACATTGTTATTCTAAAAGCAGTAAGCACAAGTTGCGTCCAGGCATTTAATGATGCTGGCTTCAGCTTGTGCAGTGCAACTGTGCAAAATACAGGTGTGTGTTCCTTTAAAAAAAAAAAAATTTTTTTAACCTGCCAAAGAGATGCATTCTGGAAGGAGTATTCTGTTATAAAATGTTGTTTTTGCTTTTTTTCCTGAAACAACACATCACAGGATTTGTTTCACTGATGGGTTTTCCTATTGCACTTAACACTTAGAGAGTATCTGTGAATATTCAACTTTCTTGGCATGCACTGAACGATTAAAATGTAGTTTATCTGTTCACACATTCATTGCCAATATAGGGGCGTTTATTCAAGAAAAGTAATGCATGCCCAGACTTATATCTTAGTGTAAGAACACTGTCATGTTTCTTTTGTCACATAAAATTATGTAATTCAACCAGCAATTTTCAGGGTTACAAGTTCTGCTGGGGACCCAAAGAGCAGTGACAAATGTTAGACAAACAGACTTTACACTAGAAGACCCGTCTCAGGCAGCAGAGCTGGCTTCAGGGATAGCAGCCTGTGAAGTGGGCTTTGTTTCCAGGTAGCATTTTGTAAATCCAAACCTTTGATAATGACACAGCGTATTGAATGGTGACTGACTGAATGGTTGTTGAACTTTTAAGATATGATTCAGCACACCACTGTGAGAACAGAGCACAATAACATTAAACACCAGATGGTATTTCAAAGCCCATCAGATACACAGATCCCTTTTTCTTCTCAACAAAAGATCGGCAAGGCCTCTTGTCTAAAAAAAAATAATAATAAAAAAAAAAAAACAAAGAAGAGAGGGGAAAAAAAGAGGAAAAAAAAAGGGGGTGGGGGTGGGGAAGCCCATTAAGATAAATGGGATGATTTGGTTTTGTCTTGCTTGACTATTATAGGAAAGCCATCTGAATGGGTCACATTACAAACTAGATTCTAGATCAAAGGATAACTACTGCAGCGGTGGGTCAAACTGATCTGAACTGTGTCAAGCAGATCAGCATGAAACCCTAAACTGTGGGCCAAGAAAACATGTCGCTCTCAAACTGAGACTTGACCACACCAATTAACCAAAGCATTTGCCTCTTTGCCTCAGAGGAAATCTGAGAGGGTTTCATTGGCCAGGCCACTGTGTGGACACACATAAGAGATCGGGGTTCCTGTAATGTAGCTAATATTGTTGTAAAACTGAACTGTCGACCAATGAAGTCACCCAAGAGCTGCTGCTGCATCAGTAGCTACTGAATGAATAAAGAGGTCAGTGAAACATAGTCTGCACACATCTGATATGAAAGAACACTGAACTCACTTCAGGGAAACCAGAGCTTGGGTAATTCTGAGTGTGTGGACGATGGGATGAGAAGGGGAGCGTGACAGTTAATTTTACGGGTCAACTTGGCTGGGTCACAGTGGCCAGATATTTGGTCAAACATTATTCTGGATGTTTTTTTGAAAGTGTTGTTTTTGGATGAGATTAAAATTGAAATCTGTGATGCTGAGTAAAGCAGAAAGCCTTCATCCATCGGTTGAAGGCTTTAATAGAACAAAGACTGACCTTCCTGTGGAAGAAGAAATTCTGCCAGTAGATGGCTTTTGGACTCGATGGTATCTCTCCCATGAGTCTCCAGCCTGCTGGCACTATCCCATCAGATTTTGGACTTGCCAGCCTCCTCAATCATGAGCCAATTCCTTAAAATAAACCTCTTTCTCTATAGATACACATCATGTTGATCTTATTTCCCTGGATTGCCTTGACTAATACAGAGAGGTTCGTAAAGAATGGAAGTTCACAAGACTTTGGCGTTTGAGAAATGAATTAGCTGGTCTCAATGGTCTTAAAGATCTGCTCCAGGGCTAAAATTCTGGGATAGTGGATGCCTGGGGTAGTATAGCATAGTGGGTAAGGGCTCTGACTCTGGAAGGAGACGGACCTGGTTGGAATTTTGACCCTGCCACTTAACTAGCTGTATCACTTGCACAAATTCCTTAGGACTTTTAGGCCTCAGTTCCCTTATTTGCAACATGGAATAGTAATATATACCTCTGGACTCTCTGAAAGGCGGTGGATACAAAAAGAACAAAGCTTTTAAAAATTACAAAAGATGGGGCAAGGAATATAAACCACAAATGACTCCCTACCACCCATGCAACTTTCTTTGTGAGACCAGATTAGGTTATGAATCTTCAGTCATCCAAACATAAAAGGTTGTCCTCAGCTTATAGCCACCTGGAAGACACAAAATACTCCCAATTCAATGGCTTTATTGGGCCTGGCTCTCCATGGTATCCCGCGACCAACACTGGGCTGTTGTGGGAACCCCTACGAACCCCTTAGAGAATCTGGGCTCACAGGGGAAGAAAGTGAGGAAGCTTGGACAAAATACTGAGGCTTAAGGACACAGATCCCAGAAACACCAAGAAAATTGGCCTGCTCGTGATGGGGTCCTTTTGTTCTAAAAAATTTGTCTCTGATATCCCATAAATTGGTCATTTATTTGGGCTACTGTATCTCGTATTTCCACAATGAAGATACCTCTTTGAAGTTCAAGGGACTTGTTATAATTTGCTTATGTAAGGGCACCCCGGAACTGACAGTTTTGACTGGGAGATGCAGTATCTTCAGAGAGTAGAACACTTTGAAGGTCTGGAGGGTTGGCTTAGCGGGGAGAGTGGAAAGGGAAGGCTGGGTGCATAACACAGCTCCAGGGTATGGTGGGCATAGAAGTGTGAGGAAAAGGGCTTTAGGTGGTAGAAACGGCCGATACAAGGAATATGCCGAATGCCCAAACCACACTCTATTTCAAAACTCTGCCAAGGACCAGCCCTGTACCCACTTCTTCCTCCTGGCCTGCTGCCAGGATCCAGGGTGAGAATGATACCTACGACTGTTACATATTATAGAGGCTTTGTGGGCCAGCCTGGGACACTAACCACTACATTTAAATTACTCCAATGGAAAATAAGTTCTGAGTTCAGTATTGACTTATAACTAAAAAAAAAAGGAGCCAAACCAAAACAAAAAAGACCCCTGCCTGATGTGTACTGTACATGAAGAAAAGGATTTACATAACAGAAAAACCAGAAGGTTAATTATAAAAGGACACATCTATGCAGGTTTGGAGTCCCCCTAAAATCTTCTTAAGAGGCAAATTTTTTAGAGATTTAAAAAGTAATGTCATTTTCATAGACGTTTCCATGTGGCCTTATTAAGTATATTGAGGAACAAAAATTATATTTATAAAGTGGCTTCTAGGAACCCAGTGTTTTATGTTTACTTCATGTAGTCTTCATAATAACGTTATGAAGTAGGTATTTAAGTCCCATTGTACAGATAAGAAAATTGAGGTTCAGAGAGGGTAAGTCATATTATTTAAGGTTGCACAGGCAGGAAGTGGTGAAGCACACCTCTCTGTCTCCAAAACTTAATGCTTTTCTCATTCTACCATTTATATCAGAGTAGTCTTCTATAATTGAAAACTTGATACTCATACTAAGCACAGGTTCCCAGTGTTTTTTCCTGTTATTCCTCAGCGCAGGTGGATGGATGTGGTTACCTATGCTGCTTAAAGATCTGAAGCCAGATGGCATATAGCTCAACAACAAAAAGGCACACAACCCTTTTGTGTACTGTACATGAAAAATGAAAAATGTACAAAGAACTTGAATACTCGTAGATATTTCTCCAATTAAGATACATAAATCGCCAACAAGTACATGAAAAGATGCTCAACATTATTAGCCACTAGGGAAATGCAAATCAAAACTGGTGGTGTACCACTCCACACCGACTAGGATGGCTATAAGAAAAAGACTGAAGAAAAACAGCAAGTGTTGGCGAGATGTGGGGAAGTTGGAATCCACTTACAATGCTGATGGGAATGTAAAATGGATCAGTTCTGTGGAAAGTAATTTGAAGTTCTCTCAAAATGCTAAACAAAGAATTAACATATCACCCAGCAATTCTACTCCTAAGTATGTGCCCCGAAGAACTGCAAACAAGTGCTCAAGTAAATACAGGCACACACATATGTTATAGTTGCACTACTCACAATAGCCAAAAGGTAGAAACAACCCAGATAGCCATTAATGGATAAACAGATAAACAAATTGTGGTCTATCCATATAATGGAACATACTATTCAGCCATAAAAAGGAATGCTACAACATGAATAAAGCTTGAACATTATACTAAGTGAAAGGAGCCAGACATAATAGGTCAGGTATTATATGATTTGATTAATAAGAAAAATCCAGAATTGGTAAATCCATAGACACAGAAAGCAGGTTATTGGTTACCAGGGGTTAGGGAGAGGGAAGAACGGGGAGTAACTGCTTCATGGGTATGGGATTTTCTTCTGAGGTGATTAAAATGTTTTGGTACCGGATAGATGTGATGGTTGCAAAATATTGTGAATATACTAAATGCCACTGAATGATTAATTTTATGTGAATTTCACCTCAACTAAAAAAAATAAATAAATAAAATCTAAGGTGAGTTGAATGCCCTGGTTACACCAGGCAGAGAATTTGGAAAAGAATTACTCAATCGGGTTTCCAGACAAATGACCCTGGATCCAATAGCCATAGCAAATCGGATAAATCCACCACCCAAATGAACAAAAGAAAGCGTGCCTCCATCCACCTTACCAGAAACCCTGTTTCCACATGTTTCTCTAGTGATACCCTACATACCATCCTGAGGTAAAGCAGCTCTAAAACATGAAGTCACTGCCAAACAATGGCCGCGGTATGTTTCTGCCCAACACAACGCATCCTGTGAAAACTGGGTCTGCTTCTCTGCTGACCCTTCCCTTCATTCACTCATGTTCTCTCATCATTAAGCTGCTGAATTTGGTTACAGTGGGGGCTTGTTTAGCATGCAAGAGATGGCTGCTTTTATGTTTGATTTTAGCAGGGGCGGTAGGCATTGAAGATTTTCCGTGGGAGCCAATGGCCTAGTTTGAGGTAAATAATAAGCTTTTGACTTAATGTTGTATCTTTCTTTTCACACAGTCTCCATCCTTTCTTTCTTCCCAGGGTTGGGCACAGTGACATGCTACGTCCGGAAAGATGAGGGTGTCAAAACCCCCGGTGATTTCTGACACTTAAGGGACACATCGCATAGGAGCAATTTAGATGACAAAATAGAGCACTTTTCAGTCCAGATTTACACTGTGTTCCTATTCACCGGCACATCAGCAAACATTATAAATGCCNTCTTCTTGAGAGCTAAAGCTTGATGGCGTTTTTCTCTTGAGAGGTGTGTCTGCTTTCTTCATGATCTTTGTGCTATGAAAATTAAAGATGTTTTCTTATCTTCGTATTATTACATAACAAATATGACTTTTCCCCTCTTTCTCGCAGGTAATAGAAAAAAATGGCCTGCTCTTGAAAAGAGAGTACTATTTTTAGGGGTTTCTTACCAAACTAGCAAACAAAACAAACCAACCCAACAAACAAAACTATTCACAGCATTTTAATACTAGGAGCTGGTGAGGAAACTGACATACTAGATATAATCTTGTGGACAGTATACTATTTCTTCAAAACTGGAATCAGCCACGGTATAACTAGGAAAAGTGGTTTAAAACTTGAAAATGGCTCATTGCTTCTTTTCTAGGCATGGACCATCTAAGCGTATTGAAGCAGATGTTTGGGGTTGGGTCAGAATAAGACCAATGAGGTCAGAAACACTGAGACCAGAAAAAAGACAAGCAAGGCATAATCAATAGGAAATGACATTTGCCCTCCTGTGATTTTGACCCCAAGGGCCAAGCCTGAGGGCATCTGGAGGTAGGCTGGGGGAAGGGTCCAGCAAGAGAATGTCTCAACTGGGAACCAGGTTCCCAGTATGACCCTATTAATCTAAATGGTCCCTGACGCCCAGGCTGACAGACAGCTGGGTGGAAAGAGGCTACTCCCACCTCACTTTTGTCATAACAGCCTTTTTATTCTAGCATCATCAGGGACTGCTTTTAAGGGCATTTGGATAGATGGCATTTTCTGCAGCCTTAGTGGTGGGAGGAGAATCTATGTGCTGCACAGGCATTTTTTTGTGATTTTAACAAGACTCTCCCACCCTCTTCAAACCCAGCCCTGTAGGACAGAACACACACACTCGCTTGTTACCACTCGCCTTGTGGCCTCTGGGATTCCATTCTCTGTAGCTGTGTTTCTCAATCTTTTGTATCTCTCCGAGGCAGAAGTAGCAAAAGCAGCAGGAAAACGGCAAAGGAATACAAGCCTGTGCTGTTTCTGGAACACACTGAGCCTGTGTCTACACTCGGGAGGTAGAAATTCTACCTTAAGAAAAATATTCCACTACAGAGATTTTTGTCTGCTTTCCAAAGCACACAAAAATGGATTACCTAAAATGTAGGCACCCAAATGCCTGACATGTAGATGACCCTGACTAAAGGGACGATCCACAAAGGAAGAATACAGAGAGGTCCTCATGATGACAAGGACAGGGGTTTCCACCGTCCCCACTAGGATATATACATGACAAATGATGATGTTGAAGAGGGTTATATAGAAATTCCTGCTTCTTTGAATAGTATTGAATGTCAACTATAATTACATATATATATATATATATATATATAATATTTATAATATATATTTATAGGGATGTGGAGTACAGCATAGGGAATAGAGAAAATGGAACTGTAACAGCTATATACGATGTCAAAGGGGGAGTAGATTGGG
>NW_017731371.1:3079620-3156284 GCF_001890085.2 Hipposideros armiger
GTTTCCATGTGGCCTTATTAAGTATATTGAGGAACAAAAATTATATTTATAAAGTGGCTTCTAGGAACCCAGTGTTTTATGTTTACTTCATGTAGTCTTCATAATAACGTTATGAAGTAGGCATTTAAGTCCCATTGTACAGATAAGAAAATTGAGGTTCAGAGAGGGTAAGTCATATTATTTAAGGTTGCACAGGCAGGAAGTGGTGAAGCACACCTCTCTGTCTCCAAAACTTAATGCTTTTCTCATTCTACCATTTATATCAGAGTAGTCTTCTATAATTGAAAACTTGATACTCATACTAAGCACAGGTTCCCAGTGTTTTTTCCTGTTATTCCTCAGGGCAGGTGGATGGATGTGGTTACCTATGCTGCTTAAAGATCTAAAGCCAGATGGCATATAGCTCAACAACAAAAAGGCACACAACCCTTTTGTGTACTGTACGTGAAAAATGAAAAATGTACAAAGAACTTGAATACTCGTAGATATTTCTCCAATTAAGATACATAAATCGCCAACAAGTACATGAAAAGATGCTCAACATTATTAGCCACTAGGGAAATGCAAATCAAAACTGGTGGTGTACCACTCCACACCGACTAGGATGGCTATAAGAAAAAGACTGAAGAAAAACAGCAAGTGTTGGCGAGATGTGGGGAAGTTGGAATCCACTTACATTGCTGATGGGAATGTAAAATGGATCAGTTCTGTGGAAAGTAATTTGAAGTTCTCTCAAAATGCTAAACAAAGAATTAACATATCACCCAGCAATTCTACTCCTAAGTATGTGCCCCGAAGAACTGCAAACAAGTGCTCAAGTAAATACAGGCACACACATATGTTATAGTTGCACTACTCACAATAGCCAAAAGGTAGAAACAACCCAGATAGCCATTAATGGATAAACAGATAAACAAATTGTGGTCTATCCATATAATGGAACATACTATTCAGCCATAAAAAGGAATGCTACAACATGAATAAAGCTTGAACATTATGCTAAGTGAAAGGAGCCAGACATAATAGGTCAGGTATTATATGATTTGATTAATAAGAAAAATCCAGAATTGGTAAATCCATAGACACAGAAAGTAGGTTATTGGTTACCAGGGGTTAGGGAGAGGGAAGAACGGGGAGTAACTGCTTCATGGGTATGGGATTTTCTTCTGAGGTGATTAAAATGTTTTGGTACCGGATAGATGTGATGGTTGCAAAATATTGTGAATATACTAAATGCCACTGAATGATTAATTTTATGTGAATTTCACCTCAACTAAAAAAAATAAATAAATAAAATCTAAGGTGAGTTGAATGCCCTGGTTACACCAGGCAGAGAATTTGGAAAAGAATTACTCAATCGGGTTTCCAGACAAATGACCCTGGATCCAATAGCCATAGCAAATCGGATAAATCCACCACCCAAATGAACAAAAGAAAGCGTGCCTCCATCCACCTTACCAGAAACCCTGTTTCCACATGTTTCTCTAGTGATACCCTACATACCATCCTGAGGTAAAGCAGCTCTAAAACATGAAGTCACTGCCAAACAATGGCCGCGGTATGTTTCTGCCCAACACAACGCATCCTGTGAAAACTGGGTCTGCTTCTCTGCTGACCCTTCCCTTCATTCACTCATGTTCTCTCATCATTAAGCTGCTGAATTTGGTTACAGTGGGGGCTTGTTTAGCATGCAAGAGATGGCTGCTTTTATGTTTGATTTTAGCAGGGGCGGTAGGCATTGAAGATTTTCCGTGGGAGCCAATGGCCTAGTTTGAGGTAAATAATAAGCTTTTGACTTAATGTTGTATCTTTCTTTTCACACAGTCTCCATCCTTTCTTTCTTCCCAGGGTTGGGCACAGTGACATGCTACGTCCGGAAAGATGAGGGTGTCAAAACCCCCGGTGATTTCTGACACTTAAGGGACACATCGCATAGGAGCAATTTAGATGACAAAATAGAGCACTTTTCAGTCCAGATTTACACTGTGTTCCTATTCACCGGCACATCAGCAAACATTATAAATGCCTTGCCTGAGTAATGAATGGTTTCTGAGAGAGTTTCTGGGCTGGCAGCAGGTTTGAAATTCTATAGAGTCAGGCAAGAGAGAAGGTGACTAGGGTAGAATTACGGGAAAGGATTAACGAGGGGGTGCCGACTGAGCACACTGCTTCACTGTTCTCCCCATCGCTAGACTGAGGAGTCACTGATTCTGCCTCCAGGACTGTACTGTTAGAACTTAAAACAAGCCTCTTTAAACAAATCTGCATCAGGCAATGTGTCAACACTTCATTGGTTTCAACAGAATTAGTTTTCTAAACGCTCTTTTCTGAAGCAATTTTTGTACTTGAAAATGCATTACAAGGAACATTTACTATAACTACAGTACAACGATATAGAATATGACAAGTAGGGTTTTAATCAGTGCAAGCTGCAACACTGAACACATTCCACATTGATTTTCCCCCTTCCCTCAACATCAATGTTAATAAACCTGGGAACTTGAGGTTATTTTCACTGGTATTTGCTGTAAGTAATAGCCAGGACCTTAATTGTATTTGCCCAGAATGAACTAGGCTAACAGCCTTCCAAATACGCCTAGGCATGCTCTGATTTAATAGCCTTACATAACTTGGGTCCTTTATGTACCCCACGCCAAATAAACCACAAGATTGTTCTGCTCGCCAAGAGATAACACACCAGAGCCTGAACAAAGTAGGGGAAACCACACGTCAGCACTCCGTTAGGCCTGCCCCGGTCAAACTCAGAGCACGGCTAGAAGCAGCCAAGAGTTACTGAAAATTCAACACCCTTAATTCTGACACGTTCTACAGGACACGCTTTCTTGGTAAGATGCCTATAAATACAAGCAGCATGAGGTCCTGCAAAACAGCAAAATATTTCCTTTATACATTCTTTTCATTAGCCTCAGCATTTGGTTTGCTTGCCATTAACAACAACAACAAAAATATCTGAAAGTGAAATAGAGAAAGAATACGGCCTTTCAAGCGCTCTAAGAGTAAGAGATTGTGGGTCCTATTATAAGAAGTATTTAACTCCATTCTATTTCAATCTCACTTCTTTCTAAATGTGGCTGGAATGGGGGTAAAAGGGCAGTGGCCACTGTGCCTGTGATGTGTTAAAGCTTGCAGAGAGCTGTGGTGGTAGATGAATCAAACCTATATTACTGTGTGTCAGGATGTCCCAAGTATGTTCTCTTGGACTGGCTGCAACTAGTAAGTGGAGACAAATGGCTTCCCTCCTCCTAGTTCCTTCTGAGATGTCTCATCTATCTTTAAGGAATGCAGAGGGTGTAACCAAAAGTGCAATTTGGAGGGACACATGCCTAGGGCAGGATCCTAGCCTTTCCATTTTGCTAGTTGTACCCATGTAGACTAATTACTTAAATCCTCTGAGCCTCAGTTTTCTCATCTGTAAAACGGACACAGGACCTAGCTTTGCTGCTTGCTTTGAGGATTACAGATGATAATGCCAGCTGCCTAGAAGAGGCAGTACTTAACAACTGCTAGTTGATGTTCTTGTTCTTGTAATGAGTTCAGATAGGAACTCCACTATGCAGGCAACATTTGTTAAGGACTGATCAGCTGCTGGGCACTGTGCAAGCGCTAAACTTTGGTTCCTGTCTGAAAGCATCTCACAGACATGCTGGGAAAGTGGGGAATATGAATGTGGTTCCTGTCAAAAACAGAGGAGTGCCATAATCACGCTAGACACTGCGTCCCGGTGGAGCGGGTGAATTCGGCCGTGTTCTACCTTACAGATTCCTTAGTGCAAAAGGGCTTTTCAACTTGAGGCAGGTGAACTCGCAGGACTTCTTCAAATCAAGTCTTAAAAAGGACCTTTCCCCATAAGTTACACTTTAACAAATCCAGAAGACTGATTGAATGGACCTTTCCTTCTCTATTTCATTTATTTTTAAATTAAGATTTAAGGTGTTTTTAGAGCAGTTTTAAGGTTCACAGCAAAATTGGGAGGAAAGTTCAGTGATTTCAGATATGCCCTGTGTCCCCACACATGCACAGCCTTCCCATTATCAACATCCCTCACCAGAGTGGAACATTCATTTTAACTGATGAACCTACACTGACACATCATAATCACCCAGAGTCCATAGTTTACTTTAGGTTTCACTCTTCATAGATATGGAGTGAAAAGAAAGCATTAAGAAAAGGGCAGGGGGGTGCTGTGTCTGTGCCAATTACATTAAGAATGAATTCCTAGACTTTGACCCACAAAGTTCAGTTTATACTTAGAAACATGGCTCTTTTCTATGATTTCATGTAAAAGAAAGTATAGTTGTTGTTTTTTTTTTCTCATCTGAAAATTGGACTGATGTTAGCATTCCCAGCAAGAAGGCAAAGTAGGAGGTGTGATCAAATAATATGGTGAATGTTTAAATTTAAAAAATTTATTATGGTAAAAGACACATTGCCATTAACCCCCCTCAAAATACTCCCCTTCACTTCAACACACTTATTCCATGATTCTTGCCACTTCCTAAAGCAGTTCTGAAAGTCCTCTTTCATGAGTGTCTTTAGTTGCACTGTCGTGGCTGCCTCAGTGTCCTAGATTGATTTAAAACATTCACCTTCATGGTCATTTTGACTTTGGGGAAGAGCCAGAAATCGCACGGTGCCAGATCCGGTGAACAAGGTGGATGAGGACACACCATAATATTTTCATTTGACAGAAATTGCCGTACCAGGGGCGATGTGTGACACGGCGTGTTGTCATGATGGAGGATGAAGTAAAGACACTCACGAAAGAGGACTTCCAGAACTGCTTCAGAAAGTGGCAAGAACGATGGGATAAGTGTGTTCGAAGCGAGGGGGAGTATTCAGAGGGAGATTAATGGCAGTGTATCTTTAATATTAATTTAATTTAATATTAATAATAAATCTTTTAAAATTTAAACATATACTGTATTTTTCAGTCACACCTTGTAGTTAGCTGCCATAGTTCCGTGAAACACTGGAAAGAGAGAACAGAAGATCACCACAAGAGTACATGTAGTCACCAAAACATTAATGGTTCCATCTTCTTTTACAAAAATCTTATTTGATTTGATATCCCCAAGTACCAGAAGCCTGGGATGGATCACCTGTGTCCTGGACAGTTTGGATCTCTGATTCTCATTACCACCCTGAAAACTTGATCATTAAAGGCCCTTGACTCTTCCTGATACGACCTGTTTAAATTGGACCAGAGTTTTCTGGGTAGACATTTAGAAGCCAAAAATGTAAAATTTAGTCATGTGGTTAGACATTCTTGGTCCTTTCATCTATGGTCCCTTTCTCATTGAGGTTTTTCTCTGATCCCTGTATTAAAAAAAAAAAAAAAAACCAACTCCTTCTTTCCTCTCTTTTCCCTGCTTTATTTTTCTCCACAATAGTCTACATATTTATCTATTTTATATATTCTCTGTTTCTCCTACAAGGATGCAAGCTCTATGAAGGTAGGCATTTTTGCCTGTTTTTTAGTGTTGCATCTCTGGCCCCCCGAAGAGGAGCACCCCGGCACATTGGGCACTTGAGTGTTAAGGTTTGTTGAATGGCTGAATAGATGAGAGATTTATGTTGCGGCTATAAAGGCCTCCAAATGTTATAAAAGACAAGGCTCTGAGAATGGTCCTAAATGATAAGGCTGGAACAAGGGGATTTAAATCGCTCTGCATGTTTAAGCAAAGGGACATCTTTAGTTTTCTTCTGGCGGTTGTAGAGGGTAAGAGAAGAGTGGGGAGACTGGACTCAGAGAAGAGAAGGCTGGGAAGGACAATCTATAGAGTGTATTCCCACACCCAGGCCCTTGCTCACCTGAGGAAACCCAGGATTTCCCTACACACAGTGCTCCTGTTCTGTAGCATGTGATCCACTGTACAATCTCTGTCCCATCTTATTAGACTTGAGAGAGGCACCTGATGTGGGGTGCCAAGAAAAAGGCCTCCTGGAACAGAGAAGCCTCTGATTTTAAATTTGAAGTTGTACTTTACGTTGTGATATAAGTAGCTTGTCATCTTCATGCCTCATTAAGTACCATGACATACAACAGCAAATTAAAAGTCTGAGAAAATTAAAAATTATATACTTAGAAATGATAGTAACAGAGATTAGGGAACAGAACATACAGCAAAATTAAAAGAGAAAAAAAAAATATGAAAGACAAGGTAAGACCTTTTAGAAAATACATTTAGAAGTTTCAGGGTTTGAGTATTAGAGAATACGGGAAAAGAGGAGGGAATTGTCAAAAAGTGATGGAAGAACATTTACTATAGTTGAGAAAATATGAGTCTTCAGTTTAAATGGATTCAAGTGTGGACAAATGATCTAGAGATTGCCATGGAATTTCAGTAAAGCAAAGATAATGACCAAGGTTCTAAAAGTTTCCAGAGAGGAAAAAAGTCTTGTGAAGGTTCATACCAAACAGATTGGTATCAAATTTCTCTTTAATAACAATGAGTAAATAAGATAGTACCTTTAAAATTCTGAGAGAAAAGGTTTTTAAAGCTAGAACTATAGATTTAACCCACATTTTGATCTAGTATGAGGTATATATGAAGACATTTCAGGCAAGGTCACAGAAAGTTTCCTCTTACATAGCCAACCTGAAAAATATACTGGATAGTATGTTTTAGAGAAATGAAGGGAAAAAAACAACAAGTAATAGAAGACATGGAATAAAAGTAGTACTGGAATTAACCTAAGCGTACAATGAAAAGAAATTCCAGAATGTTAGCTGGGTAACATTGAAAGCAATGAGTTCTAACTAGCCGAACATGCAGTTAACTCCAAGAATGACATTAAGAAGAATGGAATGGATTTCTCAAATGCTGCAAAATGCTGGGAGATCTTATTGAAAAAATAAGTAAGATATATGAACATACTGATATAGGGAAAAAGTTGTGAAGGGAAAACATGGCTAACTGTGAAGCAAACTGAGACACGGCATGATTTTGAAATATTGATGGAGTCCAAAAAAAGAGAATGCATTTGATCTTATCACAGAAACATGTTCCTCAGCTCTCCTAGGATTCATGACATTGGATCAATAGAAGTAGAATATAATCCTACCATACAACATGGCTTTTCTGGAGAAAAAAATGTTTACATTGTCACAATACTGGTTACGTTTTCATATATCACTATCGACCTATACATAGAGCATCAAGGAACTACTTAATTAACATAGGGAACAGTATAAATGTAGTCAAGCTTTATGATCTTAAAGCAAAGTACAGCTGACAAAAGGTAGCAGATGGGTATGAAGCAGGAATATAGAATAGGGTGGAGTCACAGAGCCCTCATATGGTATATTGAAATTAAGAGGTACTGTTGAAAGATGATGGGAGGAGATACAGCGTTTTAGGCATATCATTTGTATTCTCAACTCTACTGGACAGATTCCCCTCGTCCGCCAAAGGTGACAATCACCAAAAATTGGGAAAAAGAGGTGAGGGGATTGCAAATGAGGGATGTGAAGTCAGGAAATTCTCATCTGTCATGGTAGAGCATTTTAAAAAAATATTCAAAATTGTAAAATAAAGGTGTATTTATTTACTGCTGCATAATAGATTACCTCATAACTTTGCAGCTTAAAACAATAAACATTTATTATCTCTATGCATGAGGAATTTGGAGTGGCTGGGCTGGAGTGTTCTGGCTTAGGCTTTCATGAGGTTGCAGTCATCTTAAAGCTTGATTGGGGCTGTAAAATGCACTCCCAAAGTGGCTCACCACCCCAGCAAATGGCCAGAGAGTTCCTCTCTACAGTGCTGTTTTCTCCCGAGTGATCCAAATACCAATTATTACCTAGCCCAGAAGTCACACACTGTCACTTTTGCAATATGGTATAGATTATCCTTTCTAGAAGTGCAGCTCAGAAGAGTGGGAATATCAGGAAGTGAATATCACTGAGGTTTGTCTTGGGAACTGGCTGCCACAGGAGGTGTAAGCCTATTATTTAGAGTTGTAGAGTAAGCATAAAATACGCGTAAAATATAGAAATACTTAACAGAAGTTTTTGCACTATTTGATTATTTTTTTAAGTCCATAGTTTGATTAAAAATTAGTTCTAGGAATTTTTGAAAATACAGAAAAATATAAGTAACAGATATTACTCATAGTTGTTTAATCCAGGCACTGTTTACATTTTGTTTCTTTACAGTCCTTGTTCTCTTTTTGCATTAAAGCATATATTAATATATGTATATATGTATATGCATATATGTGTATATGTATATATGTATATATTAATATATGCATATGTATATACATACACGCACATATATATTATATATGTGTAATATATAATATATGTATATATGTATATATTATAAAAATATAATTATACTGTATGTGCTGTTCAGTATGTTTCTTCCATTTAAAATTACCTTAAACATTATTTATTACACTATAAATTCTCTATCGATGATTTTTAAAATATTGCTTTTATATGAAGTATAGTAAAAATACATATTTATTTTGAAATGTTTAGAGAATCATTCATAATTCCATCATTCATCTAGACCTGTTAACTTTCTGAAGAATATCTCATCCTCTTTCTCCCTTTCTCTCAATCATGATATATAACTTGTTTAAAAGTGGGAGCATTCCAGGGGCGGCCGGTTAGCTCAGTTGGTTAGAGCACAGTGCTCATAACACCAAGGTTGCCAGTTCGATCCCCACATGGGCCACTGAGTTGCACACTCCAAAACTAGAATGAAACAACTACTCGACTTGGAGCTGATGGGTCCTGGAAAAACACAATATTCCCCAATAAAATTTAAAAAAAAAAAGGTGGGAGCATTCTGGAATACCTGATTGTAATGGCTACATTTTATTCCATTATAAAGACATATCATAATTTAACTATCCTGTTATGGGACATTAGCTGATTCCAATTATTATAACAAGTGTTTTATAGCAATCGTTGTGTATATTTCTTATTTCTTTGGGTAAATCCTTAAAAGTGGAAACACTGAGATGAAGCTGATGAATATGTGCAAGGCCCTTGAAAAACATGGGGGACTTTCTTCCTGAAAGCTTGTACCTATACCTATACTGCAGTGTATCAGAATGCTTGTTCCGCCCTCACTGTCCTGTGTGCTGTATTGGAAAAATGGGTGGTTCCCTAGGGAGAATTTGGACCCAAGTAAAGGAATGAGGTTCCAGCTCTGAGATTTAGTTTAAAGAGGAAAAACAAACAAAGCAACAAAAACCAAAACTTGTAGTCTCTTCTGCTGCCCCCATGGAATTGACCAGAAATACAAAGAAGGTGCATCTATTTGAAGCCTTTGTCATTCATTATTCACAATTCCTCCTCTTTACACAGTGGACTTTTTTCATTCTCTCTACTCCCATGTTCACAAACTCTTAAATTGTATTTACCTTTACTGGGTTATAAAGGTCAGATGTAATTTACCTAATAGAACCAATTGATGGAAATCTACAGAGTGGAAGAGACATTAGGCTTGAAAAGCTAAGAACATTTTGTCTCTGCCTCTGTGCTGCTCTCAGCATGTTTCAAATACGACCCAGCATTTGTTAACGGATATCACATGTCACCATCTTTAAATGACCTTATCCATCTTATCACTACAATTTTGAACTAAGAAAAAAAAAAAAACACCACCAAATGATCCTGAGTGATACTGCCTGTCATGTTAACCATCAGCAGCCTTGACATAATCAGTAATTCTTGCAGATATTTTATCATTTTACATTGAAATTTTATCAGATTAAATTGAAAATAAAAATCTCTTAAAAAAACACCTCTCTCTAATTTTATCTTCTTGGTTCTCTACATAATGGTAGTGAAAAGAAAGGAATTATTCGGTGAATTTGATCCTTCTAGGTAAGCAATTCCAATCATTTGCTTCTAGAAATGGATCAGCAGGCCTGTGTTCTCATTTCCGGCCCTACTCCTCATGAGTTTTGCCCTTTCAGAGGGACCCACGGTTGCTCCCTCTTCCTCTCAACTTCATTTATTGAATGGGGCAGAAAACACCTTTCTTAGCTAATTCTCAGAGTTCCCTTAAGGACCAACGGTATTTTACTTTATTTCATTTTATTTTTTTAAGATTTTTATTGGGGAATTGGGGGGATGGGAACAGTGCTGGGGAATTGGGGGAAGGGGAACAGACAAGTTGCTGTCCCTTTGTTCTTCAGTCCAGTCGTGGAGGACGTCGCCTCACTGGCCCAAACTGGCACCATCATTGCGCTCTTCCCCGGGCGAGGCAGATCAGTCACCGGCTTCTGGACGGCAGCTCACTGCAGCTGCTGGCCGCTCATGCTGGCTGCTGGCCACACACGGTAGCCCATGGCAACCCACTGCCACAGGGGCTGTAGCCTAAGCCGTCGCCTGCAACTCACGGCAGCCCAGCTCCAGGTTGAGCTGTTGTTCAGCATCTTAGCTGTAGAGGGCAGTGTCACTGGCCCTCATACGTGGGATCGGAACCAGGGCCCTCTGGCGTCCCAAGCCAGTTCTTAACCAATGCGCCACTTGGCCGGCCCCAGACCAACGGTATTTTAAAACTCTCATTTAATAAGCATTATGTTGGTATTGGGAGTTAGAAGCACAATTTAAGCCTCACAGATTTTTGTTTGTTTGTTTTTTAATTATTTTTTAAAATCTTGAATTAGCTCAATTGTCTTGAATTACTAGCATCAGGCCAATAGGAACTAAAGCCAGTTTGCCTAATACCATTGACTTTTATAGTTTCATATCTACTCTCTTTTGCTGTTTTAAGAATCCCAACACCAATTTGACTAAGAGTGCAACATTGCTTCAATTTATAGTATTTTATGAATGATAAACACGTTTTTTCTGGTCTCGTGGATGACTGTCTCACTGACCCCTTTCTAAATTATTTTATGTACATTTGAAAAATTAAGGACTTTTTAACCAGTTGAATTAGACACAAACTTTTTTTATATTTTTAATTAGGTTATTAGTCTTTTTATTGTTAAGTTACAGAAGTTCTTTGTATATTCTCATTACAAGTCTCTAATCACATACACAATTTGCAAAAATTTACTCCCATTCTCTAGGTAGCCTTTCGCTTTCTTTTTTTTTTCTGAATAATTACTTTCTTTTTCTTTTTTTTCTATTTTTTTTAAATTTTATTGTTAGTTTCAGGTGTACAAAACAATGCAATAGTTATCCTTTTCACCCTCCCAAAGTAACAACCCCCCTCCCCCCATGTATTGCCCTCCCACCCCCGTTATCGTGCTTATCTATTACAATTCCATTGACTCCGTTCTCACTCTCTACTCCATGTCCCGTGACCATATGTATATATAATTATAGTTGACATACAATAGTATTCAACATCAGCTTCAGGAATACAGTGTGGTGGTCAGTCTTCTACACCAACTATGAAGTGGTCTCCCCCACAAGACATGAGTCCATCTGGCCCCCTAAGAAATATTTACATCATTATTGATTATATTCCCTAGACTGTCTTTTTCTATCCATGAGGCCATACTGTAGTTACCAATTTGTATTGTCTCATCCCTTCCCCTTCTCCTTCATCCCCACCCCCTCCCAACTAGCAACCCTCAGTTTTTCCTCTGTGTCTCTAAGACTATCTCCATCCACATCTCCCATCCATTCACTTCCTTAGAATCCACATATAAGTGAGATCATATGATGTTTGTCTTTCTCTGACTGACTTATTTCACTTAGCATAATGTTCTCTAGTTCCATTCATATTGTTGCAAATGGTACTATTTCCTTCTTCTTTATAGCTGAGTAATACTCCATTGTTAGACACAAACATTTTTTAAATGTTTCTAGCAATTAGTGTTTATCAAACCTCAGCATTTTATCCAGAATAGGTAATTTTTCCAGCTAATTCACAAATCAACACAAAACAATGAAACACAAGATTATATACTAATATTAGTACTCAACACAATCTGCTAGAAGTCTGTCATTTCCTTTCTTTCAAGGACAAATTCCAGCAAGCCAATCAATCATGTGGTTGTCCAAAGAGACTATCACTGATTTATCTGTGTGACAGCATTGACACTGCCTTTGGTACCTTTCAAATGGCTATAAAAAAAGCCCAAATTCTCCAAAAGCATTGGTTATCCTTGTGTAATTTAGTAGAGATTCTGTAGGTCAGATCCCATCACGTAAAATCATGCACAGACAGGTAACCTACAAACCCCCTTGAAAACCAGTTTTTTCACCATGTGTTTCTAGAGCTGCCATTTGTCCATCTTACTTGCCTGTTCAGGGGCCTCCTGATAATCTTAATTCCAACAACTCACAGCGCTTCCCCTGAAAGGAGTTTTTCTTTTAAATTTCATTTACCACGTGAGTAGTGGGGAATTTGGGTGGAGAGAGCGAACTACCAGTCCTTCTGGTTCTAATGTCTTTACACTCTGTCCTCCTGACTCAGCTATGAAGTCAAAACTGAGCAGAGAATCTCTACATTTCTGCTATTCTCCATGACTAAGGATGCTTCTGTCTGAATAGGTAAATACATTGATGTATGAAAAAGAAAGGACGAGAATATGTTTTAAGAACTATTATCATCACTGTGCTGAGATACAAGTGGTCCCATCTGGCAGGAAGCTAAGGTGTTCATCCTGGCATCCTAAAAATAAGGATGGGGCCATGTTTCCAGACTTGTCTTTCAGCCCTAGGCAGTGGTCTGAATCCTACTGGGGGCAGATATTGGGGCTTTTTGAGCTCAGTCTTAACAAAGTTTGGTCTTGCCTCCTAAAAGAATTAATTGTCAAAGTTGAGATGGCTTGGAAAGCAGGGGGCACATATAATGGCCAGGAAATCCTGGCAGCAGTCTAGGCTCCAGGTAGCATGGAGTCAGCAGTAACACTGGAGAGTAATTAGAAGAGTAACAGTGATACTGTGAGAAGGGAGCCAGGAACGAGACAGAGACAGAAATCTACAGCCTCCACAAATGACTAGGTATAGGAAAGGGGCCCAAAGAGAAAGAGAGTTAACACTGATTCCTACGTTTTGAACCTGGCTATAGTGAGAGCGGCAGTAAAATCTGGTAAATTACGGGGAAGAGAATTGTGGGAAATGTAGTTTTTGGTTCAGGGGCCTTGATTTTGATGTGTCTGGGTTATCAAATACCTGTAGCCTATAGATAAAAACCAAATTATTTATATTCAGATTTCAGCAGTTTGCATGAAGATAGTCCACCACTGCATGCTAGAAATATTCTCATTTTTATTTTCTTTTGTACTCTTCCCTGTGCTTATCAGGTTTTCTTGCCAAAATGAAGCATCTGCAGCTTAAGGATACAAGTTGCTTGTCCAAAGTCATGTCAGATTTGGGAATGTATGATTTCAAGAACGAGAGTACTAACATCACCCAGATGTTTTAAAACTCTGGTGTTAAATTCACCCAGATGTTTCTAACTGCATCTATCGACTCTTAAATTCTTTGCTCATCTTGTGTGTTCCATTCATTTAATCTGCTATAAATCAGTATAGCTTTGAATTTTTAAAGCACGTTTGCAGAGATCCAATGACATGGATATGGAGAAAGGAGACTTCATAAAGATATTCTTAGATCTCATAATAAAATAAATCAGTGAATATCAGAAAATACTAGAACTCTAGGAGGGCGAGGATACTTAGGAATAATCTAGTTCAGTTCCTTCATTTTAGAAATGAGAAGACTTACATTCTGAGGATTTAGGAAACTTCATGAAGACCCAAAACAAAAGGTGGAAGAGTTGGGATTAGATGCCAGGAGTATTTCGTTTAACATTACATACCTGGATTTTGAAAGGCAGTCTTTTTGTTTGTTCGTTTTTGCATTTAATGAAAACAAAATGTATGGAAAACAGAATGAGTCTTCTATCTCTTCTCTTTCTTCTGCATCAACCACTTTTCCCTTCTATGGAGTCATTTACATCAGTTTACAAATACACTCTTATGTCTTCCATTTAAAACAATATTTTTTCACTTGACCCAATATCCCCCTCTGGCTACAGTCCTATTTTTTTTTCTCCTTCACAGCAAATTTTATATAGAAGAGTTGTCTATACTCAGTCTCTCTTACTTCTCCCCACACATGCTCTCCCTCTCTTTTTAAATTAAGGCAAAATTGACATAACATAAACATTTTGGAAAGATAAAAATCATATGATCATATCAATAGATGCAGAAAAAGCATTTGAAAAAATTCAGCATCTACTTATGATAAAACTCTCAGCAAAGTGGGGAACAGAGAGAACACACCTCAGCATAATAAAGGCCATATATGACAAACCCACAACCAATACCATACTCAATGGTAAAAACCTAAAATCTTTTGGTTTTTTTTTTTTGAAGATCAGGAACAAGACAAGGATATTTACTTTCACCCCTTTTGTTCAACACAGTATTGGTATTCCTAGCCACAGCAATCAGACAAGAAGAAGAAATAAAAGATATCCAAATTGGAAAGGAAGAGGTAAAACTGTCATTATTTATAGATGACATGGTACTATATAGAGAGAACCCTAAAGAGTCTACCAAAAAATCATTAGAATTAATAAATGATTTCAGTAAAGTGGCAGGATATTATAATTATATATATATATATATATATATATATTTATAATAATTAATATTATAAATTAATATTCAGAAATCAGTTGTATTTTAATATATCAATAAGAAACTATGAGAAAGAGGAATTAAGAAAATGATCCCATTTACAATTGCATTAAAAAATAAAATACCTAGAAACAAATTTAACCAAGGAGATAAAAGACCTATACTCAGAAAATTATAAGACATTGAAGAAAATACAAATAAATGGAATCATATACTGTGCTCATGGATAGGAAGAATTAACACCATTAAAATGTCCATACTACCCACAGTGATCTTCAGATTCAGTGCAATCCCTATCAAAACACCCATGGCATTTTTCACAGAATTAGAACAAATGATCCTAAAATTTAAACAGAACCGCCAAAGACCCCAAATGGCCAAAGCAATCTTGAGAAAGAAGAACAAAGTGGGAGATATCATGCTACCTGATATTAAACTATAATACAAGGCTATAGTAATCAAAACAGCATGGTATAAAAAAACCCAAAACCCCAAAAACAACAATAACAAAAAAACCAAAAACAAAACAGCATGGTACTGGCATAAAAACAGACGCATAGATCAATGGAAGAGAATAGAGAGCCCAGAAATAAACCCACACTTATATGGTCAATTAATCTATAACAAAGGAGGCAAGAATGTACAATGGAGTAAAGACAGTCTCTTCAATAAATGGTGTTGGGCAAACTGGACAGATTCATGCAAAAAAATGAAACTGGACCACCTTCCTACATCATATACAAGAATAAACCCAAAATGGATTAAATACTTAAATGTAAGACCTGAAACTATAAAACTCCTAGAAGTAAATACAGGCAGTAAATTCTTTGACATCACACTTGTAGTAATAGTTTTTTGGATATGTTTCCCTAGGCAAGGGAATCAAAAGAAGAAATAAACATGTAGGACTATATCAAAGTAACAAATTTTTTCAGACAAAGGAAATCATCAACAAAATGAAAAGACAACCTACTAAATGGGAAAAAAATATTTGCCAATGATAGATCCAATATGGGTTAAAATATGTAGGGAACTCATACAAGTTAACACCAAAAAAAAAAAACCCAAACAATTTGATTTAAAAAATGTACAGAGGACTTGAATAGACATTTCTCCAATGAGGACATACAGATAGATGGTCAATAGACATATGAAAAGATGCTCAATATCACTAATCATCAGGAAAATGCAAATAAAAATGACAATAAGATATTACCTCATACCTGTCAGAATGGCCTTCATCAATAAATCAACAAACAAAAGTGTTGGCAAGGATGTGAAGAAAAGAGAACCCTTGTGCCCCATTGGTGAGATTGCAAAGTGCTATAGCCACTATGGGAAACAGAATAGAAATTCCTCAAAAAACAAAATTTAGAACTAGCATATGACCCTATGCTAGTAGAAGCAATTCTACTTCTGGGTATTTATCTGAAGAAATCCAAAAGACTAATTTGAAAAGATATCTGCATCCCTATGTTCATTGCAGCATTATTTACAATAGCCAAGATATGGAAATAACCTGCGTCCATTGATAGGTGGTTGGATAAAGAAGAGGTGGTACATATATACAATGGAATATTACTCAGCCATAAAAAAGAGTGAAATCTTTCCATCTGTGATAGCCTGGATGGACCTAAGTGTATTATGCTAAATGACATAAGTCAGACAGAGAAAGACAAATACCACATGAATTCACTTATATGTGGAATCTAAAAAACAAAATAAATAAACAAAACAGAAACTCATAGATACAGAGAACAAATTGATTGTTGCTAGATGGGAGGGTTTTGGGGGGACTAAGAGAAAAAGGTGAAGGCATTAAAAATACAAATTGGCATTTGTAAAATAGTCTTGGGGATATAAAGTACAGCATACGGGATATAGTCAATAGAATTGTAATAACAGTATGATGTCAGGTGGATACTAGACTTTTGGGGGTGAACACTTTGTAAGTTCTATAAATGCCTAATCACTATGTTGTACACCTGAAACTAATATTTTATGTCAACTGTAATTGAAAAATAAAAAATAAAAGATGAAAAAAAGAAGAAATAGGCCTTATGTAAACTGCAAAATTTGTTGCATAGGTAGAAAAATTAAATGAAGCCTGAGAAAAATTAAGTTGTATAACTTAAAAAATATTAACCATTTTAACGTAAATAGTTCAGTAGTATTTAGTACATCAGAATTTGTGCAAACACCACATCTCTCAGTTCCAAAAAGATTTTTATCAACCTCAATGAAAACCTTGGACACATTAAGAATTTTTCCCCATCTCCCCCTTCCCCCAACCCCTAGTGTTCTATCTCTAGTCATTTACCTGTGTTGGACATTTCATGGAAATGGAATCATACAATATGTGATATTTTTGTGTCTGACTTATTTCACTTAGCATAATGTTTTCAAGGTTCATCCACATTGTAGCATGAATCAATACTTCATTCCTTTTAATGGCTGAATAATATTCCATTGCTCTGTCGTTCTCTTAAACCCACTCCAAATGCTCTTTTCAAATGCTCACCATTTTCAAAAGTGCTCCTGTCAAGGTCATCAGGGACTTAAATTGCTAAATCCAGTGATGAAATTTCAGTCTTCATTTGTATCAACAACATATGACATAGTAGATACCCTTCTCCTTGTACTGCATTTTTTACTTGGTTTCCAGAAAGACATAATTTCCTGGTTTTTTTCTTGAGTCACTGGGTATTCCTATGAATCCTTTGCTGATAGCTTCTTATCTCTTAAACCTTAGCATGGAGTGCTGAAGTGTTGTTCTGTGGACCCTCTTTCTTCTTGATTTATTCTGTTGGTTATCTTATTTAAACCATTGTTAATTTTCAAAAGGTAAAATCATGACTTTAGTGCAAAGATATAATGACTACACATCCAATATTTTATTACACTCATTAACTAATGAGAGAATCAGTAAAATATTAAAATTAGTTCAAAGAGCATTTGAGGGGCTATGTATTTATTGGCAATTTAATAAAGGAATATGTTGCATAATAAATAATTTGTCTGGTCTTTATGCTAGGTTCCTGAGAGGGAGCTTTTAACCCTTGGAATCTGAGTGATAGGAGAGTCTGTTATTCTCTAGAGTGATGGTGAGTCCTTGGGACCACCCCTGAGTTTATGCTAATGAAGTGATTCTTGGTGGCCCCCTAGATAGTGCCAGGATGGGGGGCTGGCCATTCTGGAATGTTGGGGCTTTGAGCATGATGATAACAGCCTCACTGCTGTCCAGGGAGAGAAAGGGATATGAAGATTGAGTTCCTGATCAATGATTCAATTATGGCTATGTAATAAAATCTCTGGAAAACAAAAAAACTTGAGTGAGTTTCCCTGGTTAGTAGTGTGTGGGTCACACATCTTGAGGACATGAAAGCTTTGCATTTGGGACACCCTATGTCTCTTCTTTTGGCTGGTCCTTATTTGTATCCTTTATAATAAAGTAATTGTAAGTATAGTGCTACATGAGTTTATTGAGTTGCTCTAGTGAAGTATCAAACATGAGGCAGTAGTGGGAACCTCCATATTTTTAGCCAGTTGGTCATAACTGTGGGTGGCCTGGGGAACCCTGCAGCATGAAGCTAGTGTCTGAAGTGAGAGAAGTTTTGTGAAGGACTGATCCCTTATCCTATGAAGTCTGTGATAATTCAGGTTGTTAGTGTCAGAATTACATTGCAGAATGTTAATATAATGTTTCAGGATTAGATACAAAACAGATTAAACCTTACAAGATTAAAAAAACACACATAATTTCCCACTAGACAGAATTATTTGTATTGCTACCAGGCAAAATTCTCTAAATGAGCATGCGACTTCTGGGACCTTAAATCAAAATCTTAACTCTATAGAATCATAACTCCCAGCATTTTATTTCTAGCTTGTACCTCAGTTCTCATCTTTAGTATACTTGACTGTCCACTAAGTATGGAGAGTGAATATATTCAGAATTGAAATCCAAAACATATTGCCCCAAATATGCTTGATTTGTATATTAACTCATCTCTAAATGACCAATTGATCTTTTTCCATTGCTCATCCATGGCTTTTTCACATCCAATGTGACAGCAAATTCTACAGGGTTCTACTTTCCAATTTCATCCTGAATTTCACCAGTTCTCATCCCCATCCCTGATAACATGTTGGCCCAGTGCTCTATCACTTCTGTATTTGATTATTGGCACTACACTTCCAGTTGATCTCCCTGATTTCTGCCTTTCACAAGCTTTAGCCTGTTTTCAACATAGCAGCCATAATGACCTGACAACACAAAGCAGATCATGTGAAACCCTACAAATGCTTCCTATCTCACCAGAGTAAAAGCCAAAATCCTTACCATGGTCTGTAAAGGCTTATGGGACCCAACATTCTGTTAGTTCTCTAACTTCACTTCCTGCTACTCTCTGCCTTGCCCTCTTGACATCAGTCATTGGACATTTTGTTGTCCTAAAAATACCATGTGTTTAAGCTTACTGATTTCTTCCTAAAAAACTCTTCCTACGTGGTTTGTATCCTCACCCCTTTTAAGTCTTTGCTCAAATGTCACCTTGGTGAGTCTTCCTCTGACCACCATATTTAAAACTCCATCCCTGTCCCCACTCTTGCTACCCTGCTCCTCTCTCTGAATTATTTTCCTCTATTGTACTTATCACTATGCAAAATGATACATAATTTACTTTTTGTTTATTATGTTTTCATTCATAAGACTATAAGCTTCATGTGGGCAAGCATTTTTTTTTAATTTGCTTGTTTTATTCACCGAAGTATCTCTGGTACCTAGAACAGTTCCTGGCACATAAGAATTCAACAAATATATTTGTTGAATAATGAATTGTGACATCTCTATATTATTGAAACATAGAGAAATACATCACCAGCAATTTTATATGCAAATAAAAGCTGTCGATCATTATAGTTTTGGGTAGCTATATAGTTATTTCCATGGTTTGGAACTGATTTAAGAGCCAGCTTGCAAGTCATTAATAATGTCAATTTAATTACTCTACAGTTACAGCTCATTTTGGATCCCAAACTGAATTACCCATCTTGAACACCACCTTATTCATCAGACTTGGCTCTGGTAATGACGTGGTGATAACAGCCATTTGTTATTTTCAGTAATCTTTTCCTTAGTCAATAATTTTTCATTTGCAAGTAGCAGATATACACTTAAACTCTCAAGGTGATCTACATTTTGTTCATATATTAATTTATGTTATGTTTTCTTTGCATTTTTCCTGTGTCAATTCGAAGACAAGGTAGTTGGACCTTTGCCTTCCTCTGCCTTAGCATGGTTGAGATGCAGGGTCAAAGTAGAAATAGCCTAAAGTTAATTATCTTCCATTTTCTTGTTTGTTTTCAGAAAGCCTAAACTACTAACCATAAAGACATACTAGACTGCCCTAAGGTGAGGTTGGTGCCATGGAGGAGAGAGTAAACAAAGATATGAAAAAGGGGTAGAGATTTTCTTTTCTGAAAACTAAGGAAGGGGCTGGTTTGGGGGTTCCTCGAACACATCATTATGGCTTCTGTTTTGTTCCTCAAGAATATAACAGAACATTGGAAGACAATGGCTGTATGGTGCTTTTAGGGCTCGTCCTCCGGGAAGAGGTGTATACTGCAAGGTGTCTCACTAAATCCAATGGAAGTAAGCAAAGTTGAGCCTCATGAGGGACTAGAATTGGGACCCATAAAATCTGTCAGACTCCAAGGAAAATGTCAATACCACCTCTCTCTGAGCTGTTTTCTTCCCCTCTTTGAAGGCTAGCTTTGTCTGCTCCAAAAATATCTTCCCTAAAACTGTATGTATATCACTTCCCATTCCAAAAAGGACTCTGGCAAAAGTCAGACAAGGTTTTTTGTTTTGTTTTTTTCCCCAGCATAGGGGCTTTTGATATTGCTGTTTCCTCTCTAGGAGAGTTATGAGCAGGAGCTGAGAGAGAAGATAGCAAGTTGGTGAGTTTATTAGTAAGTCATTATACTTTGGAAGTCTAGTATCTAGAACCCTGTTATGACTGTTTTCTGTTCTCTAGGGCAGAAGTAGTTTGGCATTCAAGGCAAAACTCTTGTCCATGAAAGCTTCTTTGAATGGGAGAGCCAAAAAGCTTCTGGGATGAATAGGAAGATGGGGCTGATTGGATTCATCATCACCAAAGGAAAATATAATTGTCTGCTGATGAGGCTCTTCAAAGAAATGAGTCAGATCCACTTGGGGATCATTAATGGGTGGGTGTGGGGTCAATTTACTGTTACATGTGAAATGCTAGATGGAGCACTTAGGACACGGCAACCTGAGCATCATATCTTTATGTAATTAAAACCAAAATATTGAATATTATCCCAGGATTCTAAATACAGACTTTTTGCAGGTTAGTAAGAGAAGAAAGGGAAGCGTAGACCACTTCTTTCTTTCTTATTTCTCAATAAAGATTCTCAACTATATTAAGAAAAAAGATTAATCTGATTCTATGATCATAGCAAATAGTTTGATTATATCAAAATCAATTGCAAATGAAGAAAGAACAGATGCTAGAACTTAAGAAATGACCAGTATATACTTACAAATAATATAGCAGGGTGAAGTTTTATAGATAACTGGTAAATTATTAAGTACAATGAATAAATAAACCTGTATATACAGTTTTATTCTGATTGTAGGGAATATCTTGGCAAACATATGAAATTTGCTTTGAACATTTATACTTGGATATAAGTTCTAGAACATCTTATGAACATCTTATATAACATGAAATAAAATACCTTAGGAACCTTATAACCAGAGAAAAGAATGTAAGAAAGTTTATCATGGATTTTTAAGAAAATAGAGAGCTAAAGTGAAGCAAATATATAAACTGCTTAAGTAATACTTAATGGGGAAACATAGTTATATTTGCTAAAGTCTTTGGACTAATTTTTCTTTTAATAATAGCCTAGCATATTGTATGTATATAAAAATAAAAATAAAATAAATAATATGGTCTCATTTGGGGATCATATTTTTTATTGTCGTTTTGGCCTATCATCCTTTATAAAACTCTCATCTTCAAAGTGAGGAGATACTTTGTTTTTAAATGATAGGGTTTGTTTCCCCATAAGCATTCTGATGCTGGGGGTAGGAAATCTGATTTAGCTGTCTATTGCCACCTTGGTATTTATTATATCTAGGAAGACTAAAGGGCCATGTGCCATCTCCTCCTTGACCTCAGGGACTAAATGTAGTTGGTGCATCTTAAGTTTAGTAAATAAGATGCATGAACAGGATGATTCTTCTAAATGACTTTATGAATGAAACAGCTTAAAATAAGGCTCTAGCCAGTTCAATTACTTGTTTTTTGCTTTTTTTTTTTAACTTTGAATGCTGGACCAGCTTAATGAATGATCATGGAATGAATGGACAAACACTGACACTACCAAAAGACATTATTATTGACACAGAAATAGTGGAAAATCCTTTCTTCTGCTCATTATATATTTTTTCTTCCTCATTTATACCTAGATCCAGAGGCCAATTTTAATAATAATGTGATAAGAAGTTGATTTTGTGTGATTTTTTTGTGAATCCACATTATGATTGTTTGAGATCATTACATGTCCTCGATGTTGTTGAAATTTAATACACTGTGGATGTAAAATAATCCCTGCATGCTCTTCTAGAGTTCGAAGCTTAGAACAGGAAAGGGAGAAGCACTTAAGGATCTGAAAATCAGAAGTGGCTGGAAAATGAAATGAAATGTCTATAAGTACTAGGCTTGGAGATTTAATGTAGCTGAAAGCTCAAATACACCTGGAAAAATGTCCACTTTGCTTGGCAGTGATATAGGAGATGCATAAATTATGATCGATTTAAAAGGAAGAATAGTGTCAATCTCATTGCCTTGACAAGACGAAGATCTTTGACCTCTTCCTGGCAAAATCCACCTATCACTGAATTACAAAAGATTGTTAAAAGCTAATGAATTTCATATCAAAGGATAACATCACAGTAGTATCCAAAGAAAAGAGACAAAGTTTATAAGTTGGTTTACTTAATTTTCAGCTTTACCTATTCCCCAAAATTTTTTGATTGGCTTAGAAAAAACACCCAAAACATAAAATACTTGGGCTTTGCAGAAATACAGACAAACAGACAGACAGACAGACACACACACACACACACACACACTCACACTCACACACAAACACACACACACATGCAAAATATTAGGTTGTCGGAAAAGTCATGACATATTTTTTCTCTGTTTTTCATTGCAAAAATGCGTCATGACTTTTCTGACAACCCAATAGATTTAAAACACTTGAATCAAGTTTCCTCCAATCACACTGCTTAAATGCTCTAAGATGAGTCATGGACTTTTGGTATTGGATTTGTGTAATATTTTCCCTCTTTAGTCCCTTCTCATTATTCTTAAAAATGTGTCACCTATCATGTTGTATAAATAACAAAAACATTATAATGTGTGTAAGTCTTAAATAAGAAGTCTCTCAACTAACTTCAAAAATAAATACTAGATTAGAACCTAGATTTTAAACTTTTGGATCTATGACTTAACTCGTTTTACCACCTGAATGGCGCAAAAGACCAACTTGTCTGTGCATCAGATATGGAACTTGTTACATCTTCCTATTCATAGCTACATATATATCAATATACATCTATCTCTATCTATATCTACCTGTCTATCTATCTATCTATCTATCTATCTATCTATCTATCTATCTATCTATCTATCTATCGACCTATCATCTATCTATCTATCGACCTATAATCTGTCTATATCAAGTTCCTTACCTGATTTTAAATTCCCTTAAAGTACTCACTGACTTTTGTTCATGTTTGCATTTGTTGAGGACAGAGCTACACATATGTGGTCATGAAGGGAATTAAATTAGGAGCAAATCTCATTGACATGAGATAAAAGGAACAAGACCATTCTTGTTCAGAAAGCTATTTCCTTAAATTGCTGCAAGCTGTTGACATAAAGGTATAGCCTACCTATTGAAGTAAAGTTCATATTTTTTGCATAGAACTTAAAAAGACAAGAGTTCCAAAAAGAGCTGGTAAAGAGTACTTCAGGCTTATAATGTAATGCCCATGATGAGGTGGGCAGTAGAAGGGCCACTTAGAATGGGCAAAATGTGGAAGGAAGGGACAAGGAAGCTGCTGTGCACAGTGCAAATGTTAGGTCTAATATCATTCTATCCTGTCTAAGAATGTATTTGTTTTAGTGAAATAAGATATTTATGTATTAATAGTTTCACATCTTATGGCAAGTCTCTTTTCTATTGTCTCTGCTCACCTCTCTGCTGAGTAATCCCACCCATTGCAATAAATTTCTGGAAAACAATTCTAGTCACCTACCCTCAGCTCCTTTCTGGTGTTTAACTATCAAACCTAAGGTTTAGAAACAACCTAGTAATTTTCTTTAAAATGATCAAAACATATTTTTTCAAATGCATAAAAGGTGCCACCTGAAAAACCTGAAAGAATGGTAAGTGTCCAAAAGAAAGATAATAGACATGAATAATATTTTATGTCCACTAATTAAGGTGAACATGTGACTTTGTCATGAAAGAATGTGGTCAAAGTTTAATTAAAAATGATAAAGATAGTTGTCATATTCTCTTTTTGAAAATTCATGTTTCTTAACCATCAATTATCCAACAATTCTGAATCTTAAAGAATAAAACATATATTTACTCTACACAGAATTATTAAGCAACTACTCCATACCAGGTGGCACTATTTTAACTTCTTGAAATAAATGAATTCCTAAAATATGGTCTTTGCTCTCAGAGATGAAAAGCAAAAAGCTTTGGGTAGTTTATCTGGTTATTGCATTCAACTGAGTTTACTTACGTGTCTTTTGAAGAAATCTTGTTTGAAACAGAAAAAGGCATTCAGCTGGCTTAAACAGTATTATCTGGTAGTTTTGTAAATTCTTCAGGCTAACACACATTGTTTAAACAAACAGGAACACACTCTCCAAACCAGAGACTAGTTCCGGCCTCTACTCTGCCCGTCCATGCTTCAGTCAATTTCTCCCAAGGTTTTTACAGTAAAAGAAGGTGTTACAACTAGATGAATTTTAATGGCGCCAATAATTATGTTTCTTGTTTCTTCAAAATAGCTGAAACCTTATCCTCCCTCTGCAAAAAGATTATATATTTACAGGCTACTGTCTCAACGCCATTTGGGTACACAGTCATCATAAATATATTTTCCTGGCTGTTATCTCAACATATTTGGAAGAAATAATGGCCCCCTTAGGCTTTTATTTTCCTATGCGCTTGGATCTATAAGTAAATATGAAGGTGCATTGCCAGGGCATGGGAAGAAGTCTCTAGTAGACTAATGCTTTCTGTTTAGGTGAACCCACTGGAAACTACAAGTACACTGGACTATCTTATAGGAATCCTGTTATGTGTCAGGGCATCTTAGCTGTTACTGTGTTTAACAGCTCCGTGGAATAGTGGTAATTCTCCTCATTTTTAGTAACAGAAAATTGGCTCAGAAGATGCACAATTGGGCCAAGTGTGGGTTTATGTCTGTATACAACCCAGTCTCAAGTCTTGAAACCAACACTGAAAGATCAGGATGGAAGAAAACACTTTGCATTTATTTTGAGTAAATGAGACTTGAGACATTTGTCTTCCCATGCACATATAAACATCATATCTAAGCAAAAAATAACATGTATGGTTATTTTTTATATTTAAACTTTGCTTCAGAAGATATAAGAAAATATACTTATAGTATATAAAAATAAAGACTACACCTATGCTTTTTAACCATTTTGGGGAAAATTTATTCTGTGCATAATAGCTTAGCATGATTTGGGTGCTTTTCTGAGGCTTAACAAATTGTTAGTGCCATTTCCAATTTGCTTAGTTCATTTACTTTGCACCTAAGTTGTAAATTAATCATTGCTGGTAACATCAATTTAGTTGTAATTAATCATAGAGGGAGGAGTAAAGCAGTCACATTGGTGCCAGCCATATTAACTGGCTTATCTGATTGCTCTTGTGTAATTTTCCAGCACTTTGATGAATATACAAGGCAAGAAATAACTTTGGGGGTTTCCAAGAATATTCATAGTCATATGTATTTGAAAATAGACTTGAAAGCGCTATAAATAGTTGATTGCTGCTTTGCTTACAGACTTCTTTTTGTGGTTATTAGATATATAACTTTCATACTACACACACACACACACACACACACACACACACACACACACACACACTTTGCCCTTGCTTTGGATAAATGACATGTTGATGCTTTTAGACCAGTTGAAGCTAAATGGAGATTTTTATTGGAGTCTTGGCTGCATATTCAAGGTCAGAGAGGAGTGGATCCCAACAAGTAACAAGTATTGATGTTTCCTATGCAGGAAACAAATATCAAATAAATATCTAGGGGAAATATAATTCTCATTTTCAAACATGCAATATTTATTAGCTCTTGACAAAAAAATACTGATTTTTACAACATTATAGTCAAAATGTATATATGGATTTACTTACGCCTAATATAACTTTAGGTGATTTACAACAAACAAACAAACACACTGATGTAAGAGGAATGATGTATTAAACTAGTATATTTTACAATTCCCATAAATTATATCTATGACTTCTTATCCATCTCATTAAGCCATCCATATGCTAGGGTATGGACAAATCTACCAACAACATAAAAGTCACAGTTTAGTATGGAGGGTTAAGATGTGCTTTCAGTTAGCAGCAAAATAATAATCTTGAAATCTGAGTTTGGCAAGTGTTCTCATGAAAGCCAGAATAGGTCTATGTTAGGAACTGTCCCCTGGCTTCTGACTGGTCTACACAGCAGAGTGGTTGATCAGGTCTTGTGCTGGGTGCTCTGGACTGGTGCTTCCTGTGGGTGTCCAATTCTGCTGGGTTCCTTTGACATGGCACTGGCATCTAATTCTGAGTTCATCGTCCCTGCCTGGATTCTGGTCATAAGGTCCCTGTATCCTCCTGGGCACTACACCTCAGTGGTCTTCAGGTTCACAAGTGGACTCTCTACTTTTCTGTCCTCCCATCAGAGCACGTAGGAAGACCTGGATCTGGAACATTCCATGCACAGGTCAGGGTATAACACAGGTGCTATGTTAAGCCCATCTGCTTGTATAGGTCCCTGTTGTTCAGGTACTATGGTGGACATGGGATCTGCTTAAGAGGTGTGAAAAATTTTCAGGCTATGCCCAACTAACCAAACCAAACCAAAACAAACAAAACAAACCAGGAAAATCTAACCTGGAATTTTCCCAATCACATTTGCATGTTTCTACCCATTCTTTTGGGTTTTAACCCTAAGACCAGGGAGGACCCTCACCTCTGAACTTAACTCTTCTCTTCATTCTTGTCTTCTCATTGTCACTTCCCTAAGCCCCATAGCGTTTTTCTCCTTTTACTTCCTGTTTTATAGGAATTTCCCCTACTTCACATTCTCCCATGGTCTGCATGATATGGGTAACAGTAAAACTGTTTCCCAGGCTTGGCACTTAATATATAGGGAAAGCATTTTAGTATTCAGAAAGCTTATTCCTCTGCATCCAGTTACTAGCTTGGGAAGTAGGAGTGGAGGGAATACCCTTGAATAGGAACAAAGACCTTTCTTGGAATACTTCCCTGGGGAAAGTGTACAATTCAAAATGTAACAGAGGTACATGGTGTGACTGAAATATATGGTGAATGTTTAAATAATAAAAAAAATTATTACAGCAAAAGACACATTGCCATTAATTCCCCTCAAAATACTCCCCCTCGATTTGAACACGCTTAACCTATCATTCTTGCCACTTTCTGAAGCAGTTCTGGAAGTCCTCTTTTGTGAGTGTCTTTAGTTGTGCTGTGTGGCTGCCTCAATGATATATAGAGGGTGCTAAAAAAAATGTATATACATTTTTTTTTTAAAGATTTTTATTGGGTAATTGGGGGGATGGGAACAGTACTGGGGAATTAGGGGAAGGGGAACAGACAAGTTGCTGTCGTTTTGTTCTTCAGTCTAGTTGTGGAGGACGTTGCTTCACTGGCCCAAGTTGGCACCATCATTGCGCTCTTCCCGGGCGAGGCAGATCAGTCGCCGGCTTCTGGACGGCCGCTCACTGCGGCTGCTGGCCGCTCACGCTGGCTGCTGGCTACATACGGTAGCCCATGGCAATCCACTGCTACAGGGACTGCAGCCTACGCCGTCGCCAGCGACTCACGGCAGCCCAGCTCCAGGTTGAGCTGTTGTTCAGCATCTTAGCTGTAGAGGGCAGTGTCACTGGCCCTCATATGTGGGATCCGAACGGGGGCCCTCTGGCATCCCAAGCGAGTTCTTAACCATCGCGCCACTCGGTCGGCCCTGTATATACATTTTAAGAAAAAAACTGTATTAAAATTGTAATACTCGGGCTGGCCGAGTGGCGTGATGGTTAAGAGCTGGCTTGAGACGCCAGAGGGCCCTGGTTCAGATCCCACATATGAGGGCCAGTGACACTGCCCTCTACAGCTAAGATGCTGAACAACAGCTTGACCTGGAGCTGGGCTGCCGTGAGTCCCCAGCGACAGCAGATGGGTTTCCATGGGCTATCGTATGTAGCCAGCAGCCAGCCTGAGTGGCCAACAGCCGCTGTGAGCGGCCGTCCAGAAGCTGGTGACTGATCTACCTTGCCCGAGAAGAGCGCAATGATGGTACCAACTTGGGCCAGTGAAGCAACGTCCTCCACAGCTAGACTGAAGAGCAAAAGGATAACAACTTGTCTGTTCCCTTTCCCCCAATTCCCCAATAAAAATCTTAAAAAAAATTGTAATACTCAATATATACCAATAACAAACGATGAACACAAGTCACGTTTGACTTCTTCAATTACAAGAGGTGCTCAAAGTGTTTACTATCAGCGTCCAAACATTTCTGATTATGGCAAACTACTGCTTGAGCACGCTGACCAAAGTGACCACTTATATACATTTTTTGGGGCACCTCTAGTATATCTATATAATCTATCTATAAATAAATAAATATATATTTATTTATTTTATGATAGACATGGACAAATTCTTTGCAATAGGATTATTCTGACTTACAGTCTTATAAGAATGTCTGTTCCCCTTTGTCTTTACCAAAGATTGTATCAACTTGATCTTTGACTGTGAGTAAAAAATGGTGTCTTAATACATTAATTTGCATTTTTCTTGTTATAAGTGAGGTTGAATGTTGTGTAAGTTTTTGAGTCTTTTTAATTTTCATTTGTTTTTATGGTTTTTCTATTTTTCTATCAATTTATTGGCTTTACTGATTTTTAGGAGCTCTTTATTAAGAATATTGGCTTTTAATTTGGGATATGCCATTTTAATATTTTTTATTAGTTTGTTGTCTTTCAGCTTGTATATGGTATATTTTAATATGTAAAAGTTTCTTATTATGTTTTCTAACTATCAGTTTTCTAGTTTGTAGTTTCTTAGTTTTCTGGCATATTAGAAAAAACTACTCTATTCTGATACTATAAAAATATTCTCGGGCTGGCCAAGTGGTGCGATGGTTAAGAACTGGCTTGGGATGCCAGAGGGCCCCGGTTTGGATCCCACAGGTGATGGCCAGTGACACTGCCCTCCACACACACACACACAAAAAATTCTCTCATGCTATTAGTGCTTCTGTGGTTTTATTTTTCATGTTGAAATATTTGATTCATCTGGAATTTAATGTAAGGGGAATTGCACATTTTTTTCCAGAATGTTGCCTAGTTGTATTACCACCCCTTACTGAATAATCCATTTTTTACTTATTCAAAATGTGAATTTTATAATATAATATATAGTGTAATATAGAAATATATGTTATAGTATAATAATATAAATATATTATTATATAATAAACGTTTATTTATTTTTGGAATTTCTATTCATTTTGTTGATCAGTTTATATATTCATTTACCAGTATGGTATAATATTAAATATTTCAGTAGCTAATTAAAGAAAGGACAATGTTGCTTTTTTTGTTCATGATATTGCATTTTGAACTTAAGTGATTAAAACACCTAAATAACTAGTGCAAGTTATACTTTACCCAGAAAGAAAAATTACAAATGACAGCAATATCCTTGAAGAATAAAATTATACCACAGAATCAACTTGGAAATTAGTTTCATATGTATTTGTCATCTTTAAATACTGATCATGGCTCATATCAAAAGTTGTAATAGTGGTCTGACAAATATTAATGTCTAAGGTGATGTTTAAGAGAACTGCAACTTGGTAATTGAAATACGGTTTTACTACGTATGATCTTTCCACTTGGAAGTGTGTTCCTGCTGTTGAAGGAGCAAAATGTTGATTTTCTTACCTAGGTAATATGACTTAAACTAGTCGCTGTTAATTAGCTGGAGTTAGAGACTAAGTAACCAGAAGAATTTATCACAGACATTAATCTTATCTGGAGAATACCATCCTGAGTCTGACAGCTTTTAGGAAACAAGATCAAATTCAGCTCACATATTAATACTGACTGAGGTAAAAAAATGGAGGTTTCCCAGCCTAGAGGAAACAACATTATCACTCACAATAATCCATACTGCAACTAGCTCCTTTTTATTGACTAGTGCTTTGTACATCGTTTTTATTTTCAAAATAATACATACTCATTCAAATTTACACAGTATAAATGTGTCTTTAGAGTGAAATGTAAAAGTCCTCTCTTCCAAAGAGAACTCCCAGAAGTAGTACTGTCATCTGGTGAGGACTAGTTCAGAATTCATCAGTGATTTTTAAAATTTTGTTATGCTTTATATAATAAAATCTATATTATTCATTTTGTTTTTAATTTTGATCTCATTACTTATTGTGGTGGATGTCTTCCCATGTCAACACATGGTCTAACTCATTTTTTTATTTGTCTTACATTTTGTATTAGCCAATTCTTTACATTTATCATCATCATCATTATTATTTTAAATGATAGAAATAAACTCTTAGAGAAGTTCAGCAATGCAAATCTGAAATTAATGGAATAGAAAATAACTCAGAAAAACGAATAGTTATTTTTTTTATCAAATGTACAAAAATATAAGAATATAGAGAAATAGACATTCTCATACTTTTCTGTATTACCTCTTGGAAAATAATGTAGCTATACCTTTTCTAAATTAAATATATTAATACTATTAGACTAAGCAACCCCATTTTTGAGCATCAATACTGCATAAATCAAAGCCCCAGAATACAAGGACATATGTGCAAATATTTGTACAGCAAAAGCCTTGAGTGTGGCAAAAACTGAAAATGATCCAAATGTCCATCAGTTATGTGATGATTAAACATATAACAGGCAACAATGATAAAAAACACAAAATTGTTATTAAAAAAGATCTGTTTGAGAGATCTGGTCAAGATGACACAGTAGGTAAATGCTGTGCTCACCTCCTCTCAGGACCACATCAAAATTACAACTACAGAATAACCATCATTGAGAATTGCCTGAAGTATAGTTGACCTGAAGCCCTGCAACTAAGCACATAGAGAAGAAGCCACCTCAAGACTGGTAAGAGGGGTGGAGACATGGAAAAGGCTGGTCCCACACTGGCATATGACCATTAAAAATTGGGAGGGATATCTCAGCTGCAGAGGTCCCCCCACCCCAGAGGAGAGATGGGTCCCAGCCCCACACCAGGCTCCCCAGCCCAGGGTTTCAGTGCCAGGGAGAGAAGTCCCCACAACTTCTGGCTGTGAAAACCAATGGAGATCATGGCTGAGTGAGATGAGGGTGACTGGAATCCCAAATGCTCTTCTTAAAGGGCCCACACATGGACTTACTCACTGATGGACTCAATTGCTCTGAGCTACAGTGCTTGGGCAGTGGTTCAAAAGGCACCAGGGTCATACAGGGTGGAACTGAATTGCCTGGCCTCAGGGCAAGGGCTACAGGGACAGCTTGCTCCCAGATGGAGAGGTTGGCAGATAGCATTTTTTCCTTGTTGAGCCTAGCTTCTCCCTGCATGCAGACGTAGGCAGCTGCCATATCTGAATCTCCATCAGCCTGGCTAACACTGTTTGTTCACACTGCCCTGGTGATTCCCTGAGACCGTCTTCCACTCAACTTTCAGGCCCACCTAAGCCGCTTCCAATGGCTTTTATTTATAAACAGCTTGACTTGGCTCATGCTGCGGACTTTCCTAAAATCTCCCAAATGTTCACAAAACCCAAACAAGCAGCATCGACTTTGGTGGATCCCGTACCTCTGGATGAGCAGCCTGAAGCCTAGCACTAGTGACAGCTGGCCTCAGTTTGTGGTTTGGCCTCTTGAGGCACCTCTAAGCCCAGTGACCTCTTGAGGCACCTCTGAGCCCAGTGCAGGCAGTGAGCATCTGTGGACGGTTTTGTGGCTCATGCCAGGTGGCTCCAGGCAGGGCACAAGCTGCAGCTGAACTTGGCCTTTGGCAGGGCCCCTCCCAGGAGGCTCCAGGGCTGGCACACCTGGTGGCCAGCTTTGGACCAAGCTGGAAAATCGCCTGGCTGACACCCAAAGGGCAGACTGGGAAGGCACCAGAGCCCCGCTAAAGTGAATCCTGCTCTATAGGTTCAGCCACTGCACAACTTCTCCACTATAGTCATGGCCAGTCCTCACAGCCAATCATCCCAAGGGTTAATTCCTCCCACTTATGTGCATAGAGTAACCAAGTCTCAACTACAACAGGAGGACACACAACCCACAAAAAAGACACACCTGGAGCACCCAGCTCAGGTGACCAGGGAGACTGCACCATTGGGTCCCACAGCACACCTACTACATAAGGCCTCTCTACTAAGACCAGGAGGCATAGCAGCCCTGCCTAATACATAGAAACAAACACAGGGAGGTAGCCAAAATTGAGATAAAAAAACATGCCCCAAATAAAAGAACAGAATAAATCTCCAGAAAAAGAACTAAACAAAATGGAGACAGGCAAACTATCAGAGGCAGAGTTCCAAACACTGGTTATAAGGATGCTCAATGATCTCAGGGAGAAATTAAACCATGCAATAAGAAACATAAAAACACAGAAAATAAAAAAAGAACCAGTTAAAAATAAAGAATATACAAGAGGGAATCAATAGTAAATTAGATAAAGCAGAAGATTGAATCAGCAATTTGGAAGATAAAGTAGCAGAAAAATCCAATCAGAACAGCAGCAACAACAACAATGAGTCCATAAACATTAGGAGAGTTTAGGGGGCCTCTGGGACAACATCAGCACACCAGCATTTTTATCAGAGGGGTGCCAGAAGGAGAAGAGAGAGAGCAAAGAATTGAAAACCTATTTGAAAAAATAATGACAGAAAACTTCCCTAACCAGGCAAAGGAAATAGACATACAAGCACAGAAAATGCAGAGTCCCAAACAAGATGAACCCAAAGAGGCCCACAACAAGATACATCACAACTAAAATGCCAAAGGCTAAAGACAAAGAGAGAATCTTAAAAGCAGCAAGAGAAAAGCAGTAGTTACTTAACAAGAGAGCTCCCATAAGACTGTCAGCTGATTGCTCAACAGAAACTGCAGGCCAGAAAGGATTGGCACAAAATATTCAACATGTTGAAAAGCAAGGACCTACAACCAAGATTACTCTTCCTAGCAAAGCTATCATTTATAATTGAAAGACAGATAAAGAGCTTCCAGAAAAGAAAAAGCTAAAAGAGTTCATTAACATTAAACCAGAATTATAAGAAATCTTAGAGGGACCTCTTAAAGATGAAAAAAAAAGATAAAAAATATGAATAATAGAATGGCATGAATTATATGCTTCAATTGAAAGATAGGGTGGCTGAATGGATAAGAAAAGAAAACCCTTACATATGCTGCCTACAAGTGACTCACTTCAGATCAAAAGACAAATATACTAAAAGTAAAGGGATGGATAAAGATATTTCATGAAAATGGAAATAAAAAAAGAAGAAAAAGCTGGAGTAGCCATATTTATACCAGACAAAATTAACTTTAAAACAAAGGCTATATAACAAGAGACAAAAAAGGATCCAGTAATCCTATTTCTGGGTATTTATTGGAAGAAACCTAAAACGCTACTTCGAGGGAATGTATGCATCCATATGTTCATTGCAGCACTGTTTACAATGGCCAAGATGTGCAGGCAGCCTGGGTGTCCCAATAGATGAGTGAATAAAAAGTAGGTGGGACATACTGAAGGTGCCAAAAAAATGTATACAAGTGGACACTTAGGTGGTTGCTCAAGCAGTAGTTCACCATAATCAGAAGTGTCTGGATGCTGATGGTAACCACTTTGAGTACCTCTTGTAATTGCAGAAGTCAAATGTGACTTGTATTCATCTTTTGCTGTTGGTATATATTAAGTACTACAATTTCAATACAGTTTTTTTTCCTCTTAAAATGTGTATACATTTTTTTGGCAACTCTGTATATACAATGGAATATTGCTCAGCCAGGGAAAGGAATGGGTTCTCGCCATCTGCGGTGGCATGGATGGACCTGGATGGTATTGTGCTGAGTGCAATATGTTAAGACAGGAAAAGACAGTTGCAATGTAATTTCACTTATATGTGAAATCTAAATAACAAAACAAACCAAAACAGAAACAAACTCACTGAGAACATTTTGATGGTTGCCAGGCAGGAGGGGGTTTTGGGATGGGTGAAAAAGGGGAGGGGATTAAGGAGTACAAATTGGTTGTTATAAAGTAGTCATGTGGATGTAGGGTAGAGCATAAGAAATATAGGCAATAATATGCTAATAACTATGTATGGTGCCAGGGGGGCGTTTACTGGACTCCTCAGGGGGACCAGGTTTTAAATTACATAAATGTCTAACCACTATGCTGTACACCTGGTATTAATATAAAATAATATTTAATGTCAACTGTAATTGAAAATTTAAAAAAGCAGGGAAAAAAGGGAAATAAGAAGTTCAAATTGCCAGGTATAAAACAAATATGCAATGAAGATGTAATATCCAGCATAGGGAAGATAGTTAATAATATTGTGGTAGCATGATATGGTGTCAGATGGCTATGGACTTATGGTGATCACTTCTTTAGGTTTATAAATGTTGAATTATAGGGAGCCGGGGGTCTGCAGTAAGGGTTAAGCCTGAAAGCTGGCAGGTTGACAGTTTCTCAGGCCCGGGGGAGCAGTGTGGAAAGGTTGGCCGCTGAGGAGAAAGCAGCCAATGGCCTTAAAAACTACAGAGTGGAAGGCCATCCTGTTAACAGTTTCTGCTTGCTATACTTTGTTTTGTCTCACTTCGGAAAGATTGCTTCCAAGGAATTTGTTCCCTGAGAGGAAGGGGCTACTCCCTCAAGGTCCCAAAAACCCCCTACCCTAGGAAAGTTACTTTTGCTATAAAAGCTGTATACAAATAATAAACGAGGCCACTCTCTGCCATCAGCATTGGGTGGACCTCCTGTCCCCAACTTTCGTCTCTAGTCTCTTTCTTTTCCAGTTTCCCACCCAGTCCTCTCAGGTACCCTCTCGGTGGGTTCCTGGCTGACGAGTCAGGAACTCTTGGTTGGTGTGCAGGTCGCATCATTGAATAACTATTCCATACACCTGAAACTAATATAATATTGTATGTTAGCTATATTTTTATAAAAATGTCAAAAAAATAAATAAAATGATCTGTTTGAGCTATAGCTACTGAACTGATGTATTTTCAGACTTTTGTATGAAAATAGAAAGTTTGGAGATAATGTGGTACAGTGTGAACTTATTTTTCCTGAGAAAAACATCAAAAACTACTCAAATGTATATATATATATATATATATACATAAAAACAGGTTTAAAATTATAATCTGCCTATTATAATTGCTTATGTCAATAGTGATATGATTATTAATAGTGATACAATTTGGTGATGTGATTATGTTTTCCTTTAAAATTTATACACCTTAGTAAACAAGTATGTATTACTTTTATAATTTATAAAAGTGAATAGGGAATACTTAAAAACATATATATGATTGGATGAGCAAGTTTTGTAGAAAATATCTTTCTATTGTCATATAAAGTTTAATGACTTTATAAGAAGATACTTTGAATGTTGGTACAATATTCTAAGTATTAAAAATAATAATATTGGGCCGGCCAAGTGGCGCGATGGTTAAGAACTGGTTTGGGACACAAGAGGGCCCCGGTTCGGATCCCACATATGAGGGCCAGTAACACTGCCCTCTACAGCTAAGATGCTGAACAGTAGCTCAACCTGGAGCTAGGCTGCCATGGGTCGCCAGTGACGGCGTAGGCTGAAAAAAAAATAATAATATTGAATGGTGTTAAATGATGCTCAGTAATATGTTGACATTTTTTGTCCAGCGATCTTGCTCTGATCTCAGGATCTCTCCTTTCCACAATGTCTTTGGAAGGGAGAGCCTAAGGATGATATCACTTTATTATTAACTGGGCACCAGTCTTAACAGCAATGAAGCACGCCTTGAGCTAACCTCACCATCCATGGCTTTCCTTTTGCCTGATTCATTGGAGGCTAGAGCCTGGAATCAAAGCAAGCAGAGGACAAGCTATGCTACATTTCTAAGTCTGTACCAGAGGATCAAGACTTAGTACCCTAATAATACAAAAAGATGCCTCAGCCAAAACAAAGGCAATAGGGCTGGAACAGAGTCCCATATAGGTTTACTTACATTTCAAGTATTTCATCCATTAGAAAACATGGCTGATTAGTGTCTTTATATTCATTAGAATAGCACTCTCCACTCTTGGAACATGGCTTTCTTGCCCTTCAAGCCTCTTCATCTTTGAGTAAGAAAGAGGAGAAAGAAGGGAGAAGAAAGGACTTCCATTCCTTAGATGAACCAGATTAAAAAAACAACCAAACCAAAAGGACATAATCTGTTAAAAATCTAAAGCAACAATTGGAAAGAGATGGAAATTAATCTTCAACTACTTTTTCAAACTTTGGGGGTTCATGAAAATAGAAGCCATATTTTTTCCAAGCACTTTTGGTTTCTCAAACCATCTGTGCTTCAAGGAGAATTTAGTTCATGTGTTTTTAGTTAATTTACACTTAACTCATCAAAATGTTGACTTGTTAGTCTAGCTATTTGATGTCTCAGAAATCATACACACATTTTAATATATGTTCAAAAATCTCTTCCCCATTTGGACAAGCAAATCATCATTAGCTAACAGTAAACAGAACTTGGAAGAGCTTAAGTCTGATTCCAAAGCAAGAACTAAGGAAATTCCAAAGGATTTTGAAACTTGGCAAATTACTTTCCACACACATGGTTACAAAATCTTTAAAGTGATAAACACAAGAAATGACCAAAAAACATCCAAGTCATAACAAGGATAAATTAAGTGTCCAGACTGTGAAGATGTTTAGTCAGGGGACATTCAATGTATGTCATATTAACTCTATGTTTCTTAGATGAAAGAACTTCACGTTTAACAGCCCCACATTAGCCCTTGTGTACCAAACATTGTGCAGGAGCTGAAAGGCTAACTCCCCTCTCCACCTCCAAATAAAAGGGACAAAGGATATTTTTCAGAACTTTTGATCCTCTCTCCTTTTAAACACAATGTACTAAACAAATATCTATTAAAATCCTCTTAAATATTCATATAAGGTGGCTGGAAATAATTTTTCTTTCCCCCTAGATTGGACATGTTTCTAGACCAGAATCCTTGAGTGAAAATTATCATGGATTAATGTTTGATTGTCTAGTTTTACACCTGAATAAACCTTCAGTTAACTCTGAACAAATTCTCATGATAATTACACACAGAATTTTAGAACTATTTGATGCAGGAACCTGGCCTTTTGTGACTGAATACAGGAAGGGATTCAGAGAGTGAAAAGCAAGGAAGTGATTTGGGGGCCAAATCCCATCCAAGTATGAAAGGAACCAATTCATGTCCAAGAAAGGGCTGTAGAATGAAACAGAAGATTCAAGATTCAGGGTAGTGGATCAATAGAAACATGAAATAGAAATGGATCAATAGGAACATGAAATGAAAATAGATCAATAGGAACATGAAGCTGGAGGGACTAGAGAAGCCAAGAGGTGGGGGGATGTTCTGGGGGTAGTGTGGGAAGTGGAGAGGGTAGAGACAGAACTAGAGGGGCTCGTTTGAGGCACCTGTCATGATCACTGAGCTCTGTGAGTGGTTCGGCTTGCTTTATTGTTTAGGGATAAATTCATAAAATAATACAAGGATCAGCAAAGAAGTAAACATAAAAATCATCTAGTTCAACTTTGTAAATTCTAACCCTCTCATTTCTATAATTGTGAATTTTGTTGCCCAGAGTGGATGGGTAACATTTTTACCTAGCTATCCCCTAGCTCGTATCGGAGCTGGGAAGAGCAGCTGTAGGGCCTCATCTTTACTTCAGGTCCAGCATTCTTTCTCTGTGTCACATCTTAAGTGAATTAGTCATTTCCTTTTTCATTCCTTTCTTCTTTTTCTAAGATTTGTTTTTCTTTCCAGTTGTCTCATTCACTCTCACTCTAACTCAATATTGAAGTTGAAGCGACAAAATGTCACACCTAAAGCTTGACTGGAGTTATTTTCATATGGGAGGTCAGAGGAAAGCGTGTTTGTTTTATGAAGTTTCAAAGTTATTCTCAGCATATGGGTTCAAAGCTGTGAACCATCCTTGAACCTTGGGAGCTGTGAGTTGACAAGATGGGACTAATATATAACAGAAAAAAAGGTTCAGAAGACTGTTGGATTTCATTTTTTTTAAAAAAAGAATGTTTGGTGAGTTAAGTGTAAATGAGTCAGAAACACATGGATTTTATTTCCCTTGCCATATGCATGGGTTTAAAAATTAATGGAAAAAAGTCCTTGGCACAACATGTTTTTAACTTTCTTCTTTTTTTTTCTTATGATCTCTAGAAGATGGAAACTGAAGAATGATGAAGACAATTGAATCAAAAGCCATCATGAGCATTAAATGTATATATAACACATGATACTTTCATAGACAGAGTATTAAGAACATCCAGCCTAAGAGCTCCCATTCTGAAAACCTTGTGATACTTTTAGTGTATGACCTAATTATGTTACTGAAAGAATTTTTCAAGCAGGTTTTTATCTGAATTTATTGTATGAGAATCAGAGATAGGGCTGTAATGAATCCATTTCTTTTTAAGGAACATAATGCTTGAGTAGAGGTGTGTAATTGGGCAATTCAAATAAAAGACAGAGTAAGTTGTTTAGAATTGTAAGGGTTTCCAAAAAAATAAAACTATCTACTGGATGACCTTTTGTAAACATCATTTATCTCCCTCCGACAATTTACTTTGTGTAGTATAAGACAACTAGGGTCGTTGTAGAATTCTGATTATTTCTATCAAGAAAAATAAATATTTTAGGATTCTCACAATCTGTGGTTATTTTTACTCTTTCGGGCCAACTTAGGAGGGGATATTTGGTCATTTTTCTAGTAATATTACGTAAGTTCTTAGTCAAATTCTCCTGTTTTGTTATAGGAATGCTCATAATTAACTAGATAAATTTTGAATCTTCTGTATAGGCAGTGTTTATAAACTTATCTTGTTTTCAAACTTCCATTTGTTCCTTGATTTTCCCAGGAACTTCTAAGAGAACATACAAATTTAAATAAACACTTCCTGGTTAGCTTGTGGTTTGGCTTAAAACACCCTAGCATAATTTAAATCAAACCATTTCAGATGCTAGAATTGGATGAAATCACGGCAAAGCTATGCTTGCAATTTTATTAAAATGATAGGTTGGTCAAGACAAAAACACTTAACACTACTGAGTGCCAAGGTGGAGGATTCTCAAATTAGCCTACCTATATTGATGGACTTTGCAGCAAGAGTACTTTGCATGTTATCATCACATTGGCTATTAACTATGTGACTTTTTTTTTTTTTGCGTGTTGTTTCATGTATTTTAAATAGAAGGAAAACTGGGCTCCATTTCAAAATTTAAATATGGTACATGAAAAGGCTTTGTTCACATTTAATTAAATTACTGTTTATGTGCCATATGTTTGATCAGACACTGCTTGTATTGCAGATGGAGTTAATGGGTAGGAAGAGGTATAAAGTTTCGTTTTCCTCTTCTAAAAGTACAAGGTACAAATTGAGATGATTTTCTAAGCCTTGTCATCATGATGACAAACTCATACGGCCACTGCTGTGACACAAGCTCTTAAATGATCACTTCGTGGCTCATTGACTCTCAGAAATATAAAGATAACCTCTCTGAAGATAGGTAGGACACTTTGCTCCAGGAGCCAATACTTAAATTATTTTCAAGACTCTTAATGCAACTTTCCTCAGGGATACTGCTGCCCTGATTTGCCAAAGCCATTTTCTTTAGGATTTTAGATCAGGCTTATTTAAAAATACTAATAAAAAATAAAGAGACACTCACTGTTAATTTAAAAATATGAACTAATGACATGAACGTGTCAATTCAGTGATATCTACTGCCACTTGAACTGGAAACAAGTGGATTTTTGGACTTCCCTACACTCAGGGGAGGCAGAATTCACTCTGCTCATTCACCGAGTGTATGTGCTTTCTGGAGGGGAAGGGAAGAGTCATGTCTACCAGATGAAGTGAGCATGTGTTTTTCTTACTTTTGCTGCTCTGCTTTTTTTGCCATATTTTCTGAGTTCAAGTCTCTAGTCAGTTGGTGGGAGTGTAGGTTTAATGACATTTATTTTGGAAAACATGTTCTGCTAAAATTTCCTAGTAATGTAAGCCGTTTCATTCTAAAATTGGCAGCTGAAACTAACACAATGTCCACAAAAACAACTATGCAAATGTTTCAGTCAAAAGCATTTTGGGCCAGGACAGCATTTCTGGGTCTGCACACTTCTGAACGTATTGCAGTCAGGGGCTGACCTCCAACCCATGCAGATGGAACCTGAGGAGGCCTCAGTGTGACTCTCTCATTGGTGGTGTCTCCTTATAAAAAGAACTTCTTTCTTTTGGTTTTTAAAAAGAGTAAGTAGAAATAGAGGAAAAATATAAGGATGACGTTCTTTGCCTGAGTAGTTGTCTTGAGGGGGAGGGTGCCATATTCTTTGGAGGGTGGGCAGGTCAGGCAGTGGGATGGGGAAGTGTGGAGGCCTCCCCATGAGTGAGACATGCATATGAGGCTCAAACTAGAATAGCACCCCTCTTTTATTCTCCCTAGAAGTTGGGGCGGGAGAGCTACATTTATCATCTTGGTATGTCAGTCGAGAGGGTTGAGATAGGGACAAGGACAAGCTGACACTATAGGGTAGTAGTTTTTGTAAATTTTTTGAGCATCTAACATAGACTTGGTGCAGTACCAGAACTTTTAGATAAATTTTCCTATTAAAATGTCACAAAACTCCTGTAGTAGGTATTGTTATAGATGAATAATATACTATAAATAGTATTTATATTACAATAAATATAGTGTAATATAATGAATACAGAGAGTTTGGCCAACTTGTCATAATCATACAACTAGCAAGTGGCAGCACTGGGATTTGAACCCCAAACTTGGATCCCATTGGCCATCTCTTTCCATATCATGATCCAGATAAAGCGAGGACACAAACTGTGGGGAGGCAAAGCAAATCAGGGGGAAGGGAGAGTAAACAAGAATGACAAATATTACCATGATATTAATTAGGGTATATTGTCATAAATGGTTGATGTATGGTAGAGTTATGAATGCGCAAAAATTTAGAATATTGTGATATTTGACAATGATTGAAAATTTATCCTCTCCCAAAAGGCATAAACACATATTCATGGGTCTTTACTTGTACTAAATGCTGAACAGTTGCCCAGACTAACACTTTGGAGTCATCTTCAAATGTCACCATCTCCCTGCCTTACCAATAACTCACTTTGTCTCAGTCTTGGTTTTCTCCCATTTCTCTCCATTAGTGAAAGGCCTCACCAACTACTCTGTGCACAGCCAGGAGCCTGGAAATCATCCTTGGTACCAGACTTTCCCTTATCTCCTATGTTCAATCCTTTACTCATTTTTATCCATTTTCCCCTCCTAACTGTCTCTTGAATCTGTCCATTTTTTTTTCCATCTCCTCCATCATACCACTGGTACCTGAACTTCTACAATAGCTTTTTACCTATGACCTCTAATCCATTCTCCTTGGAGCAGGCAGGGAAATTATTTAGCAATACACATCTGATCCTATCAGTCTCATGCTTGAAATCCTTCACAGATAGTTAAGGTCAAGACAGAAATCCTTAACATAGCCTGTGAGGCTCTGCACAGTCCGGCCTCGTTTATCTCACCATCTGCATCTCGCGTGACTCCCCTCTTCCTTTCTTTAATTCAACCACATTTACATTTTAGTTCCTATCTCATAGGCTTTGTGAATGCTTCTCAGTCTGGCTGGAATGTTCTCTGTCAAACCTTCTCTTCTTTCCTGAGTCACCTTTAACTTGTCCTTTAGATAGCACACTATCCCCCTGCCCCCAATCAAGGTGCCATCTTTCTATACAACTTCTCTTAGTACTGTCCTCTTCCCTTTTAAAACATATAACAATAGGGATGAAATACTTTTTTGTCTACTTCCCCTTAGTGTAACCTCTATAAGAGCAAAAGCCAAGTCTGCCTTATTCTACTCTTTGCACAGCGCAAGGCACAGAGTCTTTAATATATTAGGTACCCAATCAATCCTTCTTGAATGATGAAATGAATGAGTACTTCCTTTATCACCTTTGATTAAGGCAGAGAGTGGGTCATCTTAGAGCTCTGACAGTAGGTTACTTGAGGGCAGCCACTATGCCTTTTTTCTTGTTATCCTTAGTGGCTAAAACAATGCATGAAAAGTGCTCATCTGTGAGCTTACTGAATGTACAAACTATATGTGTGTTGGCTGGGAAGGCCCTTTAGCTATTAGGAAGCAGAATATCTTTCCACTCTATAAGACCTAGCTGTTTGATCTTCTAGGCAAATTATGGAGCTCCAAGATATAGCTTTGAATTATCTAGATTTCTCTTTCCTTTTATATTAGGATTCTCCAGAGAAATAAGATATATATATCTGGGGTGCCAAAAAAATTTATACAAGTGGACACTTTGGCCAATGTTGCTCAAGCAGTAGTTCTCCGTAATCAGAAGTGTCTGGATGCTGATGGTAACCACTTTGAGCACCTCTTGTAATTGCAGAAGTCAAATGTGACTTGTATTCATCTTTTGGTTTGGTATATATTGAGTATTACAATTTTAATAGTTTTTTTTAATGTGTATACATTGTTTTGGCTCTCTCTCTCTCTCTCTCTGCCTCTCTCCGTCTCTCTTTCTCTCTCTATCATCTATCTATCTATCTATCTATCTATCTATCTATCTATCTATCTATCTATCATCTATAGTTATTTGTTATAAGGAATTGGCTCATGTGATTATGGAGGTTGGGAAGTACCACAATCTGCCACCATCTGCAAGCTGGAGGCCCGGGGAAGCTGGGGTGTGACTGGAAGGCCTGAGAGCTGATGGTGTAGATGCCAGTCCCAGTTGGAAGACCTGAAAACCAGAATACGATCCATCTCCAGGTCAAATAGTTAGGCTGAGAGTGAACTCAACCTTCCTCTGCCTTCTTGTTCTATTCAGGCCCTCAACGGATTGGATGACATCCACCCTTACTGCAGAGGGCCATCTGCTTTACACAGCTAGCAAATTACATTGTTAATCTCATCCAGAAAGACCTTCACAGACACATCCAGAAGTAATGTTTAACCAGATATCTGGGCATCCTGTGGCCCCATTAAGCTGACACATAAAATTCACCATCACATCTCTATAGCCAAATATAATCAAACCTTATTGATTCTGAATATTTCTGTTTCACTGTACCTTTCAGAATTCTAGCAGCTGAGATTCTTATCTATTCCAAATCTTATAGATCATTTGCGAGGTTGCAGTGTTTGGCAATATCTTGGAGACAATTCAGTGACTCTAATAAATATCATCCATAAATTCTCAATGACATACTTCACATATACTACTTAAAATTACTTCAGAGTTGCTCACAGGTATTACATAAAGCCACAAGAGATGCATAAATGATAGAATCAGCAAGCTTTGTAAGATGTTCTCATGTAATCCAATGACTTTAAAAACACTGTGAGTCATAGTTAAAATGAAGAAGCTAAGGTATTTCTGTTTCTTTTTACCTGGCTGTGAACTCACCCTTCCTTCCTCCTTCTTTCCCTCTCTCCCTCCCTTCTTTCCTTCCCCTACTTCCTACTCTCTAATTTTCTCTCTTGACATGAACTTTTAAAGTAAAAGCTGCGCTCAATGAGTTTAGTCATATACACATTCTAATACTTCAATATCACATCAAAATGCCAACGTGTATTTCTGAGGTATCAAATACACTTAACAATTGGCCTCATCAATGGAAGGATCACAGCAGAAAATGCTCCATAATAAAAGGCAAAAGACTATGAAGTGAGTGGCTGGTATGACAAGAGAGAGTTATGTCTTAGGGTTAAAGTCATATGTCTTTTCTATAAATTGTTTGCTAAGTCATTGGTGTTTAGAAAGTTAAAGTATGATATTAGATTCTGGTAGTTGACTATGTCAGCCCGAAGTTAGCATGTTCCTATATTTAGAGAAAGGACCTAGAAAACAAGAGTGGCTGAATCACTCTGTTAAGTCCCCTTAATTTTCGGTACCTTAGTTGACTCTTTTATGTGCTACTGATAAAAACTCTTTGTGCACATTTCATGGGCTGGTTACACTCAACATTCTCCCATTTAGTGTAGCACAATGACAATTCAAGAGATATAGTGCAATGTAAATAAATGTTAGCATCTCCTCCCATAGCATTACACCTGTAATATTATTGTGATTACCGTAAGTGCAAGAAGGAAAAAGAAAATAGGCGCTCCAATTGTATCAATCTACTAAAGTGAAAGAAAAAAGGAAGCAATTAGTGTAAGAAAGAAAAATATTACTGTAATGGAGTCAATATGATGATTTGAAGGTATTGGCTAAATTTTAAATGCTGTAGAAACAATCCTGAAATAAACCCAAAAAACTAGCCTAACAGAATTACAGCTACCGAATAATAGTGCTCTAGTTTTTGTTCATGAACAACAGAGCATTGTTTGAGATATAAATAGTTTACATTGACAATACTCATTCATACAGTTTGAAATCTGAGGAGTATAGCAGAGTAGAGAACATGTGCTTTTCTTTTTGTTTGTTTGTTTTTTACATTATAACTTTTTATATTTGAAACAATTTCTGTTTTATTTAATTAGGAATTGTACTTATTTTTTTCTTTTTTGAAGATTTTATTGGGGAATTAGGGAATTGGGGGAGGGAACAGCGTTGGGGAATCGGGGGAGGGGAACAGACAAGTTGCTCTCCTTTTGTTCTTCAGTCTAGTTGTGGAGGACGTTGCTTCACTGGCCCAAGTTGGCACCATCATTGCGCTCTTCCCAGGCAAGGCAGATCAGTAGCTGGCCTCTGGAAGGCCAGTCACGGTGGTTGCTGGCCGCTCACGCTGGCTGCTGGCTACACACGGTAGCCCATGGCAACCTACTGCAGCAGGGGCTGCAGCCTACACCGTCACCAGCGACTCACGGCAACCGAGGTCCAGGTTGAGCTGTTGTTCAGCATCTTAGCTGTAGAGGGAGGTGTCACTGGCCCTCATATGTGGGATCTGAACTGGGGCCCTCTGGCGTCTCAAGCCAGCTCTTAACCAATGCACCACTTGGCCGGCCCAGGAATTGTATTTCTTCATTCCACCTTCCAGTTCAGGTGTTAATCACTTTAATGAATTAGAGAGATTCTGACGTTAAAAGGCTAGAGGTAGACTGTATAGATTTTACACATTATAATTTTCACTTGTAAAGCTAGGGACACTGGTGGACCTGACATAAATAGGTATTGTGTTAAAGGAAGGTTCATTTTGCTCCTTTACCTTCACCAACCTTGTTTTCCCCTTGACTGTCAATATTTCAGCTTTGGTTGATTTCCTATTTGGGGAGGAAGAAAGGTTAATTGTATATCAAAGTATCCATATAGGATCTTGACAATCATCAAAGATTCATAGAGATTTTAGAGGAGGAGGGTCTCAAGTCCAATGCCCATTTTTGAGATGCAAACCTGGAGAATCAGGGAAGTTTCAAGGCTTCTAAAGAGTCACATATCCAAATAGATGGAGGTCCAGTGCAGTATGGTGACTGTGAGCTCTGAGGCAGTGACTTATGGACACATAGCACCAATTTCAGTTTTCTGACATAACTTGAATTGTGGTTTTCAATGATTGCGTCACAGTTAACTTTCTGTGTATCTGTATCCCCAGAAAAATCAAGCTCTTTGATTTCCTTGTAGTCCCCATAGTTTCCAGCACAGTAGAAAACACATTCAGTAAAATGGAAAGGAATCCATTTGGCAAGTTCAGTTACTTCCATTAGATCCCTTGAGGTTTCTAATTCTAACTTTTTTTTTTTTGACTTGAAAAATCAATAGACACCTTAGTCATTGCCTTAGCCAGACAATGCATAGTTGCCGCGCTATAAACTCTGTGCACATTTCATGGACTGGTTATGCTCAGCATTCTACCATTTATTTTATTCTAGCACAATGACAATTCAAGAGAAATGATGCAATACAAATACTAATAAATATTTGTACGTTCTATCTGGGCTCAGAGATTAAAACAACTTGACTCTTTTGAGTCAAGTTCAAGCACAACTGCTTTGTTTCCTCTCTTATGATCAATACCAGGTAATGCCCCTGGCTTTTCCAAAGAGCAACATTCAACAAGATTTTCCTTATGGTGCATTCTTGTGGCTCAAACACTTGCTTGGCTCTGGGCATTAATGTTCCAGAGGCGAACCTTCTTCAGGGCGGATATGAACTCCGGTTCCTATGTGTCTGCCTCCCTTAGCTGCTCTTCTCTGATCTGTGGCAGTGGTTTTCTCCTGCCATTATTTTCCTGGCTCTGACAAAATGACAACCATCCTTTTGGGTTCCTTCACATGCTCAGCTAGCATATCCAAGTTCTGCTGCGGCAGCACCGCTGAGTGATCTGCCATGTCTGGAATGGCAGGCAGGCTAATGTCATTTTGCATTTTGAGACTCTGAGAAATTTCAGAGTCACTGATCCTTACTGCAAACAGGTCACTGATTATTTCTTTGTGGCTTGCTCTAAAATTACATTTCACAGCCAGCGCATGATCACGATTCAGAAAAGATTCCAGCGTAGGCAGTCTCTTCCCAGGCTGCCTACACTGAAGAAATCTGGCCTTTTTGAAAACATTTGGGAGTCAGCTGTTTTTCAGCTTTCCCTAGTAGAACCTTATATCCTAATCATAAGGTTCTTTTTCTTTTCTAAAGGTGAAGGAATTTAAATTTATGTTCGGCTTCAGGCTTGTTAAGATAAACTACATAATAGCCCTGTTTTTCAGAGGTCTTTGTGATTATTCTGAATAAAACTGTTGCCTCTAACTGGACACCAATGGTAACCAGAGAAAAACAGATGGCCATAACATGGAAATGCATCATTAGCCCATGGAAGAAGGTGCTCAGGCTTGCTCTCTGTTCTTTATCTCGCTTTCTTCCTCCTCCGCTTTTGTTCCCTCCTCTCTTTACTTTTTATTTTCTTTCTATTTTCTTCCTCTTTGCCAGTCTGGGTATGGGTATCAGCCTGTGATGGAAGAGGGCTTCTTTTACCGTGTTGATTTGGGGTTACCCAAGTTTAGGCCTCCTCAAGAATCAGAAACTGTCCTAACAAAGGAGATACATTGTTCTCTTGAATAGGGACAAGTGCACTGACCCTGAGTTTAAAACTTAATGGTGCATGTGACAGCAAACTTTTAATGGGCTAACAAAATGGTTTTAATAAGACAGACAGGGATTTTTTTCAGTTAGCAAGCCATTCTGTTGAAAAGAGATAAAAACCAAAATTCTGATAGTTCACTGAGCATGAGTAACTATATTTTACCAAGACTTCTTTTTCTTTTTTCTTTCTTTTCTTTTCTTTTTTTTCAAAAATACCTTCCTTTGTGAACTTAAAAATCTAACTCAGAGTCCTTATTTGTTTCCATTCTTAGTGTGACTTCTCACTTATGTTACATGTCCACATGTATAAAGTTATTACATTTTAAAAGATTACATATAGAACTCAAGTCTAAAAGTAATTACAGCAATAAATGTAGCAGGAATTCAAGCCTTCCTGTTAACCAAATTGCCCCTTATAAATCTTTCAAATTTGCATCTGTGTGTATGTACTAGTTCTAGGTGTTAATCTTTTATGAAAGTGCTTGCCTCTGGCTTTTACATCAGATAATCCTAAATCATATTCATATCAAAACCTTATTTAACTTCAACTATATTCTGAAAAAGAAATTTTATAACAACTTTTGTAATTCTATTTTTAAAAATGTACTTCCAATGCTATTTTAAGAACAAAAATTTACGTATTAACTTTCACATAGTTAACTGATTAATTACATTCAGAAAAACTGAGCTATAGAGATAGTCATATATTCCATAAGGCACACTCTTACAAATATTTTATGAATTAAATGGTCTTAATATGTGGAGTAAAGATATGATTGGCAGATGCCAGTGCTATAATACACATATAGCTCAGTAGCTACAGAAGTTTATGTCATTTTCTCTAACACTTTTCCACATTTTAGGATTAAAAAATCTATCATGAGAGATCAGCAATATTGTTTGGTATATAAAGTTTGCCAATAATATCTTATTTCAGCTAGAATAAAATCATCCACTGTAAATGGCTCACCACAATTATTTAGAAAGGGCATTTTATCAAAAGGTTAAATTTTTTTTTGCTATAAGTACTTAGCATAATGTGTAGTAAATTCTCAATTTGTGTCAGCTTTTATTATTTTTATTCAAATTAGTTGGTCTCTATTGACAGTATATGATAGAAACCAAATCGAACTAGCTTAAGAAAAACAGGGTCTTATTGGCTTATGGAAAGTTGAGGGCACTGGCTTCCATCAATTCAATACAGGTGGTCAGTGGTGTTAGAAATCTGTCTTTTTCCATATCTTTACTCTTCTTTCCAACTCCTCTGAGGTGGACTTTCTTTGCTAAGCTGTCTGCCAGCATTTCCAAATAAATATCCAATTATCTTCAAGAACAACAGGTAGAGAGTTTCTTTACTCCTGTAGTTATGCAAAGGCTTCAAGTAGAGTCTCATTGGTTCTACTTGGCCTGACTTGAGCTACTGTAATAATCTATATGCAATCACAGCTGAACAGAGGAGCCAACATTCCAGCTAAGCCTGAGTACATTTCTTAGCAGCACCAGAACCATAAGGAAGAGAGCATGGGAATCAGAAGGGTGAATGCATGCCAGCCTGGCAAAAAGAAAGCAACAGATGTCTACTGCCTTACTTCACTTATCCACCAGACATTTCTCGAGTTTCTCTTGCACTCCATGCACTATGTGTGTGAGTAACAGTGTGTGTGTGTGTGTGTGTGTGTGTGTGTGTGTGTGAGAGAGAGAGAGAGAGAGAGAGAGAGAGAGAGAGAGAGAGAGAAAGAGGCTGGGAGTGGGGCAAGGAGGACAGCAGGAAGGAAGAAATTCAAAAGTAAAAGACATAATCTGTTCCCTCAAAGGAGATATGTCTGTAGGCTTGAAAATGGAAAAACAGGACTCTGTGATGAATTTGTTGATACAGGTGATAAAAATTCAGAGCAAGAGAAAACACTGTGATTAGAGAACTGAGAAAGCCCTTAGGAGGTGGTCTTGAATGATGGACCAAATGCGGATGAGAGGGCTGGCGAGCTGAATCTTCCAAAAGGCTGGTGGAATGTGGGTAAGGGCTCACAGCTTTGATGCAAGGAGTGTGTTGGTGAAACAGGAAAGAACCAGGTAAAGTGGCACTGAGTGCTGGGAAGAACAGGCAGGTCGTGGTGGATGGGAGAGAAAGTGGATGGGGGTGCCTGACTGCCAGGTGGAGCAGTTTAGGCAGGAAGTGATAAAGGGATGCAGGGTGGTGACCAGAGGAGAAAGCCATTTTAGGAAGATGAACTTGGTAACAGGATGTCTTAGAAAGAAGGTGGCAGGCATCTAAAGTGGTGGTAGGCTGCTGCAGAAACTGTGGAGCAAAGTGATGAGGGCTGAGAAGAACATGAAGCTGTGGAGGAGAAGAGAGGATGCTAAGAGAAATTTCAAAGGGAAGATCAATAGGACTTTGAGCAGCTCGTGGAAATAGAGGAGGAAGGAGAAGATAACTCTAAATTATCAAGCCAGGGTCCCAGGTAATGGAAGAATCATTAAGACGCAGTGACAGGAACATTATTTTATAGTATTTATAGTGCTTTTCTCAGTGAGTCTCACTTTCTACCACATACTTCAGCTATTTGCATGCATGTTTTTCTTTAGGAAAAATGTCTAATTTACCTGTCTCTCTTCAATGGCATGAAGTTTGGTGTTTTGCATGTGTTCGAATCAATGCATATTTTGTTAAGTAAATTTTACAGAGAAACTGATTCTTGGGGAGGCTAAAAACTTGCCTGTTCAGCAGGCAAGTTAGTGAAAAAATGGCAACAAGGATCATCTCTGTCTGATATTTTATTCTTTGTAGTACTTTCTGCTATGGTTATTCTTTTTTAGAGAAAGATATATCTCTCCAAACTGCCTGACAAAAAAACTGAAGTAGATATTTTTATGTTCTGTCCTATACAAACTTACAGTGTATTTCCACATTACCTAATTTACCCAAGATTTCTTTCAAAGTTAGAGCATCAGAAGCAAGTCTCCCTCTGACCTCTTAAAAGCCTTGGTGTTTTCCATTTAGTTCTAAAATTTTACAATTTCTGAGATCATGAGTTGAAAGATCCTGTTAGGTTTTGTTTGTTTTATATACAAAGTACAACATTAGAGTAATGCTACAACAGAGTGCAAAAAAGTAAATTCTCTGCAGTGTTTCTCAAAGTGTGCAAATTCTGATGCACTGAAGTTTAAGAACCATTGATCTTTGGCAATATCTCTTCAATGACCTTGTTTTTTAAACTTGATCTTGCATCAGAATCACCTGGATGGTTTGTTAATCCACTGCTGGGTCCGCTTTTTAAGTTTTTGATTCATGAGTCCTGGGGCCTGAGATTTGCACTTGTAACAATTTCCCAGGTGATACTGATGCTTTTCTCCTGGGGACCATAGTCCAAGAACCTCTGTTTTGGTGTCAGATTGCAATAGGAAACTTTTCATAAAGCTCATATTCTCTTAACAAAGATTCCCCCCTAACTACCCTTGAGATTGGGTTCTGAAAAGAACTGTAAAATTGTTGTGGAGTCCATGTATGTGTATGTAGGACACAAAGACTTCATCTGATGAAATGTGCATTCCAGTAAAATACCAAAGCTATTAGGGTAGTCCCAGGAAAATTAACCGGAGAAAGAAAACCACTGAAGACTCACTCTCCTTTCCTACAAGCACTGATTTGTGGTAAGTTGCAAAATGAAGGTTGAAGCAATATTAAGAAAACCAGGGCTGAAAACTCCCTTCTGAATTTCAGATTTAGTTTAATAAAATGCTGCAGCAACACAAAGCTATAATCTGTTTCCACACACCAATTTGTGTATAGCACAGTGTGGAAATGCTGCATCTCTTTATCAGAAGAGACTAATTGGAAGGTACAATTAGCTGGAAAGCACATGCCAGGAATTCTGAGTCAATCACAAAGTAGCCTTCATTTGGTACCCTAATGTAAGGCTGGGCAATGATGGCCACTGAGCTAAAGAGATGGAATTCTTGGTCTGAAATAACTGAGGCTCTTGAATGTAAATGGATACATCCAGCAGATTTTTAATATTTGTGTTTTTCCTTGACTCACATATACCCCACATTTGAGTTCAAGATTGCTGAAGTGGGAAAAGGAGAGGGAAATGTTGGCAATGTAGGAATAGCTGGTATGTTTGATGGCTGTGAAACTCTGGGTTTGGTTTTGCATCTTTCTTCCATCAGGCACCATCAGGATGCAGATTCAGAGTATGATTAATATATCTCTGGGGTAATTTGAATTTCCTAGAACGATGTCATTATCCAAAGTTCTCTCCTGACCTCCAATCCTAAACCACCTTTAAAAGGTTTAGAGGTGTGATCAACAAATATGGTGAATGTTTAAATAAAGAAAATTATTATAGTAGAAGACACATTGCCATTAATCCCAGTTAAAATACCCCCCTCACTTCAAACACACTTATCCCATCATTCTTGCCACTTCCTGAAGCAGTTCTGGAAGTCCTTTTTCATGAGTGTCTTTAGTTGTGCTGTTGTGGCTGCCTCGAAGTCCTGAATCAATTCAAAATGTTTACTTTTCATGGTCATTTTGACTTTGGGGAAGAGCCAGAAGTCACACGGTGCCAGATCATGGTAACTGCAGCACCATCATAAACTAATTTTCACATTTTGTATGTTTCTTTAGCACTTTCTTGCAGTTTGAAACAAAATTTCATGTGTTGTTCGTGATCCTTAATTTATGGCACACTTTAAAACACACCTTCTCTCAACTGTAGCTCACACCCAGCTCACTGTACCAGACAAGATGAAACTTGTCACACACTGTTACTAAGGTTTGATGCGCCGCTTCAGGTATTGAAGATCCCTGTCTTTCTGTTGGATGGCACTCGGCAGCAGCATTCACTGTATTTTTTTATCACACCTCATACTTATTTGGGGGAAGATATTGGTGCTGCAGGATTTTCATCAACATTGTCACTATTTTACATCATTAGAATGCTATTCATATGTGTGTTTATTTGTTCATTTATTTGCTCACCCATGTATTCAGTGAACATTTATGAAGCATTCATTACATTTTTGGTAACATTCTGGGCCAGTGAGGAATGGTTTTGGCCTCTGGGGCCCTCTCCTCATCATATGCGGTGGTTAATGTTGACAGTTCTGTGTTTTTAGAGTCTTCCTCTTGTTTAAAATAAATACTACTTTCCCCATTGTGTATTCATGGTCAAAGACCTACAATATTTATTTTTTAAAATAGTACAACAGGCACCTGAAAAGATGAAATTTTACCTTTTAAAGTTAGAAAGAGTAATTTTAAAATTGCTATTAATTTTCTGTTTCTCAGGATGAACACATCAGTTTCCTTTTATAATAGTTTTTCTTTGTTTTAGCAAAAGTATCAGAATCTGATTTTTTTCACTCATTGATTTAAAAAATATGTAATTGAGTGGATAGTGTACGTCAAGCATTGTTCTAGATCCTTGGAAACAAGACAAACAAGATGGCAGTCCTGGTGGAGATCACATTCTAGATGGGGGAGCGAGACAATGCTATAATAACTAAGTAAATTACGTGGGACTCATATGTTAGACAGTGAGATTTGCCAAGGGAAGAAGGACATATGGAAGGGAGAAGGAACTCCAGGACATGCTGTAGATATAAATATATAGCATACATTTTTCCATTGTTCTTGAACAAAATCTTTGATATCACCATTATTCTGAAAGCAGAGATGAACCTTGAAATGTTATTTTTAGTGTTGCAAAGTGGGTATATCTTCATATTTAGAGACCATTTTCTTTTACAAGATATGTTTAAACTGGACTCCCCCTAAAAACAATTGACTGATTTGGGGAGATGTGTGTGAGGCCCAAGTATTCTAGCAGACAATGTGAGCTGTTCACTCATCCAGAGGAGAGACTGTAACAAAGATCCTGGATGAGCTTGGTAGATATCTACTTGGGCAGGGTGCCATGTCTGCTGTGATTCAGCATAGAAGAGCCCCTAGCTTGAGAATAGGGGACTGTGGAAGCCTATCTCATCCTCTCTATGGAAGTAGAGATTAGCATTTCCTCCAGAAAGATTGAAAATTCTTACCTTGATCAGGAAATGGGAAGGTCTCTTATGGGAGGTATCAAAGCTACCTTTTTTTTTTTCAGGGGAGCATGTATTTAGGGGACTGCATTCTGAGGTTCAGGAATACCTTGTATTATATAATGGTAATGTCTGGACACAAATCTAGTAACAGAATTTTTAAAATTCTCTTTAACTTAAGATTCTATTTCTAATCAATAGCCAATGTAATACCTAAATATTAAACACTTGAGTCATCTCTTTAAGCCGGAATACTATAAGAATGGTCATTATCACTCTTCTGCATTATGTGGAAGTTCTGACCTATACAATAAGACATGAAACAAAAATAAATGGTGTAACTACTGCAAAGATGATTATTACCTAGAATGTCAAAATAATTAGTTGAAAGACCTTTATAATTTTTAAGATTCAGTAGTGCCTGAAGACAAGGTGAATATACAAATATCTAGAGAGTTTCATCACATAAACTTTATTTAGTTAGAAAATACAGTGACAAAAGGGGAATTCCACTGATAATAAAAATAAAACCAGAAATCTTCCAGAAATCGCCTTTCTAAGAGTATATGGAACTTCTATATACAGAGGGTGCCAAAAATATGTACACACATTTTAAGAAAGTAAAAAACTGTATGAAAATTGTAATACTCAATATATACCAATAACAAAAGATGAATACAAGTCACGTGTATACATATTTTTGGCACTCCTGGTAGAAAGTGACAAAACTCTAAGACCTATAAAAGAACTGAATAGATGGGGTGTAAAAACCTTAGTTCAGGATTGGAGTCAAGGGTGTTGTTAAATGACATACATGTATTGGCTTATCTTATGTTTACATGTAGGATTAATGCAATTACAGTCAGGGGATTTCAGTATAAAACTATGTTCCTTTTATAATGTCCAGAACAATGCAGGGTGCAAAGTAAGAACTTAACTCAGGGCAAATGAGTTCTATTTCTAGGAGGCAGGAAATAAACAATGAAGTGGATGCATTTTGCATGTCTCTACAGTTGCACCTTTAATAATCACTCTACAAGGAATTAGAAACCCATTTTACAGGAAAGAACACTGGGACTTAGAGAAGTTGAGTGCATTCTTGAAGTCAGAAACACCCACCAGATTTCAGAAATGTGTTTATGTATAAGGGTTCTTTTTCCTTCCCCACACTAGAGGCAAGTACATCTTTAGTCATGTAGATTTATCCCTTTTTGAGAGTGAATATGAGAATTTTCTGAATGGTAACTTTCTTTGATCCTGTATGAATTCCATGCCAATCCAACATGGGTTGAATTCCATAAAATGATAGCAGCATGTCAGGAGGAAAGACAGCTGTAATATTCAATTGTCTGTAACCAATGTGTTAGGAGTCACCGTCTTTCATCCAGACAGTAGAGTTGCATTTTTAAAATGACATCTATTACCACATTAGAGGCAACCCATAACAGTCTCTTACAGAATGTTTGTCTCAATTGTGGTTATTTAATGTCATTATACCAAATTTCAAAATGTTCTCATAGTAAACAGACATAGTGAAATACTAGATGAATAAGAGCTCATTTTCAAGTTCTAAGAAGTCAATGTTTCATTCTCTCTCTCTTTTTTTAAGTTTAATTTTATGTAAAACAAAAGCGTTCAATTTCCTGGTCTTAGGAGTTGCAGAATTTCCTCTCTCAAGGAAAGGCCTTCTTAAGTTCTATTATTTATGCAGGCAAAAGTCAATTGACTCTGGAACAAATTTACCAATTTTTTGACATAGCTCTGAAATGGCTAAGCTGTCATGCACATATATTTTTAATGAACTTATTGTAAAGAGGAAAAAAATATATGACTTTCTCACACATGCAAAGGCACACTTATGTTCCTCAGGTTAATTCTGTATTAAGTTCTGGCTCAGGGCAAATTTAAACAGCTGAGTTATAAATCCGCAAATAAAGAGTTCAGACTGGAGATGCTGACAGACCCTTAACTCCAGGAGTACCAGCAGGCATGACTTTCAGAATGTAGCAACTACTGGAGACAGCTACGTGTATCTTGGACCCGGTCCTAGGCAGTTAGAAGGAGCTGGGGATTATTTTATTCCAAACTGTGGTTACATTTGTGGTTTCCAACAATTTGTTAGCTCCTTTTCTATAGGCACAGGGCACAGTTATAATGATATGCAAACAAAATAAAAAATAATTAGCAGTATCTTTTATTATTCTAATTTAACAATATTAAAACACCACAATATTGCTTTGGAAGAAAGTGGTAGAAAGCAAATGCTCTTAAACAGAAATTAAGTACCAATATTCTGGTGTATTATTATATACACAAGTTGGCTGAGATTACTTTCTGAATCCCTGCTACCTGGAAGCCATGTATACAATGAGATAGAGAAATCGAGAAAGATGTCTGATGTTCCTGAAACCGCTTGGCCACTTTTAAGAGCTGAAGGCAGAAGAAGTTCAAGTACATGGGGCCTTTTCCACAGCAGGCATTCAACATTTGTTGCTAGGATTTCAAGGAAGGTGAACAAATCAAAATACTAAAGTACTTTCTTAGAGGAGGCATTCAGAAAAACTCAGAACTAACTCTAAATAATGACAAATATTGACTTCAGTTTTGGTGTAAAAAATATGTCACCAACTTCATTCAGCAAAATAAAAAAAAATAGGATGGACAAAGTAAATGTGACTAGATCTTGAATAATTGTTGGATCTGGCTACGGGAACATTGGGGTTATTGTACTCTGATTTCTATTTTTGTGTATTTTGAAAATTTTAATGATAAAAGTTTACTTTAAAAAGTCATCACATCGGGCCGGCCGAGTGGCGCGATGGTTAAGAACTCGCTTGGGATGCCAGAGGGCCCCGGTTCGGATCCCACATATGAGGGCCAGTGACACTGCCCTCCGCAGCTAAGATGCTGAACAACAGCTCAACCTGGAGCTGGGCTGCCATGAGTCGCCGGCGACGGCGTGGGCTGCAGTCCCTGTGGCAGTGGATTGCCATGGGCTACCGTGTGTGGCCAGCAGCCAGCGTGAGCGGCCAGCAGCCGCAGTGAGCGGCCGTCCAGAAGCCAGCGACTGATCTGCCTCACCCGGGAAGAGCGCAATGATGGTGCCAACTTGGGCCAGTGAAGCAACATCCTCCACAACTAGATTGAAGAACAAAAAAACGACAGCAACTTGTCTGTTCCCCTTCCCCAGCACTGTTCCCATCCCCCCAATTCCCCAATTTAAAAAAAAAAAATCTTAAAAAAAAAAAGTCATCACATCAAGAATGTATTATTTGACAATCTCTTCACTTTATATGTGTTTGGGCACTTGTATTATGTCCAGTTCAAGCAGAGCTACAAATATATTAAACGAAATGTCCAGAATTTTCCATTGCATTTGACTCTCACTACATTGCATATTGATTGAAGTGAGTGCTTTGGGGATTCTTTCTACAACCACAACACCTGTGTAGCACTGGGATTCGCCCACTTCGGGTTATGACCAATGCAAGGAAAACTCCCATCTGTAAATAATTAAGTGGGTCCCTTCTTAGAGTGGCAAAAACACTTGAAGCTGTCAACACACTTTGAAAAGAAGTGTAGAATACTGCAAACATTTAGTTACCTTGGAGGTGGGCTAAGCAGAATAGTTAGCACAATGGATGGATTTGAAGGAACCTGGGAAAGATGGAGGTGTCTTTGTAAATGAGAAAAAGCTACTGAAACCCCAGTGTCATCAAGCACCACCTCTGTTTTTAATTTTCTTAACTCAGAATGAATGATCTTAAATGTCTATAGTCATTTTATGTTTTTTCCCCTATAATTGGCATAACTTACCTGGTTCAATCCTAGCTCATACAAATCAAATTTAAGGCTTTAGCGAGTTTCTTTGCTCCTCTCCTGGACCAATGAATAGGCAGCTGACCCAATACCAAGAACACCTTTCTCCCCAGTTGTGGTTCTGCTGCTGTGTACCTGAGGGACAGGTGCCTGCCCTCCTGGATGTTGGCTTCCCTCCCTTCTATTCCTTACAAACATGGGATCACTTTGCCCTGTCTCACTGAATCTCTCAAATAACCACCTGATTTGCTTGGCCTACTGGTCTGCTTTTCCTGCCAAATCCTTCCTATTGGAACAGATTTCCTGGAATAGCCGTGTACCTCACCATCTTCATTCTGTGTATCTGAAGTAACGATCCTGTCTTTTGGATTGGAATCCCCCTTTGCCCCCTTCCCAAACCTGCCAGCCTCTCGGCACATTTTGCCAGCCTGATGACTACCTTCTCTTCCCTGGGTTTGGCTCTCCTCCATTCCCAGCCTGTCCTCTGTGGAGTACTTTAACCCCCTACCAGGGTGTAAACTCTGAAAGAGTCCATCTGTGATCACAAAGCCAGCTCGAAATGGTCCTATCCTGTTTTTAACAAGATACTGAGTTGATTTTCAAAGACAACAGACCAAAACCACAAGTCCTGTAGCCAAAGCATGCACTGAGGATAGAACTTTGACCTTTAGCTGCACTCCGGAACCAAAGTCTTGCCCTTAGCCCCCATAGAACCAAGGGACGGAGACATAACCAGAATTTGAACCCTGGAACTCTTTCAAAGGCGAAGGAATATCTGCTGCTGAAGCTCCATTTGCCATATATGGTCAAATTTCAAGGTCCTCCAAATAAATGCATACCTGTACCGCCTAACGCCTTGAATACCCACCCTGAACCTTGGATTGGCAAGGCAGAACTGGGCCTTCTCCCTGCCTCCTCGTTTGGCTGCCTTTTGAAATAAAGTCTTGTTGCATGCTTGATGTTTTACTGATTGGCCTTCCTGCATGTCGGGCATATGAACTTGGGTTCAATTACACATATAATTGTATAGTATTCTATGTGGAACAAGCCAGTCTTAAAAAAAAAAAAAGAGAGATACTTATGGCGTCTGATGGTGGGATATAAATATGTGTTAATTTCCATCTGCACCTGAACGGCAGTCATGTTTTAATCAGGAATTCCCAGGACAGGGGTGCTCAGTGGGCATTTAATCAGAAGGATCTCTTCACACAGGTGGCTGCTGGAAGTGCTTCAACTCTCTTCAGAACTGATTTACACCAGAGATTTAGAAAATTATCATAACGCAAGTTAGGAATTGGTTATCATTGGTGAATTTAGTGGATTGTTAATTAACAAAATAGATATTTGAAGTAGGCTCTCATTGGTGAATTTAGTGGGATTTAAGATATTGTAGAAACACCTTCTCTCTTCAGCCTCAGGCATAAACAGAAGTTAAAAACTCAATTGGATCACCTAGGCTTGATCTTCAATTAATATTACACCAGCCACTGATTTAGAGAATTTTTGATCTCTGAACTCTAATATATGACTATCTATATCCTACAGCTATAAAATTATCACATCTGATTTAGGTGAAAATTTCATGAAGTTTTATTTCAAGTACCAAAAAGGACATAGAGTGTGGACTTTATCAAGGTTGCACAACTTCTTTTGAGCCTACTTGCTAATATATCTAAGTGTAGCAGAATTCAGTCAGAGTCTTACTTTCATTATAATCTAACAGATTGTGAGCAGTGGGATAAACCCAATCTCCTGTAACCATATGCAACTACTTAGATGTACCAAACTGGCTTATGTTGTCTTATAACAGGGTGCAACATATATTAGTTATATATTTACATAATTATATGTCTACCTACCTGCTTACCTAACTACCAAACTAAGTTTCTTGGTTTCCAAAACCTCTTGCCCAGGAGTTGGCAAACCGTGGCCCATAGGCCAAATCTGGCCCACTGACTGTTTTTGTAAATAAGTTTTATTGGAATACAGCCATGCTCATTTATTGACATTGTCCATCGGGGCTTTCATGCTACAATGGCAGAGTTGAGTAGTTGGGAAAGAGGCTGTATTGCTTGTAAAGCCAAAAATATATTTACTATCTGGCCCTTGACATTACTATAAATGAATATTTACATATCAGTTTTTTTTGTTTGTTTGTTTGTTTTTTAGCTGAGCCATCCTGCTACTTGTTGGCAGCTCAGCGGCTGCTCAGCTCAGGCTGGACTCAAACTGCTGTTGCTCAGAGCTCAAACTCTTGAGCGAGCTCTTAACCAACTGAGCCACTCAGCCGACCCTACATATCAGTTTTTAAATTTCTTGCTAGTCTTATCTCAAAAGACAAAAAGCTCTCAAACACAGGAGGAAGCAATCAAGGAAGAGGCATGGGTGTGTGTTAAAGGCTTACTCAATGGAAATGAAACATAGAAGTAGGGTCTCTAAGTAGATGTATTGATACACAGATATACACTCAGAATAGGGCAGATAGGAGGTCTGGTTTCCCTGTGGACTGACTCCCTCATTCTTTTGATTTTATTGAGATTTAATTTTCAAGTCAGGCCTCTAAAGCCACTCCTGGGTTTTGCTTTATGAAGGTCCAGGAGGAGTTAAGACAATAATAAGTAGGTGACAAAAATAATCCATCCTTTTGAAATTGGGAATTGAAGCTGAAGGCAGAATTGCTTTGACTGCCTTCAGGAGGCCACCACTTATTGTTCATAGAATATATATGGAAGGCTCTTTCCTACGAACTTCTCATACATGGACCATTCTCCCACATGCAAATTGCTCAGACATGCTAAGGAACACTTTTAATACATGTTTCATTCTCCTGGATTTACTTCTTTTTTTGACATGAGTGATGATTTACATGACAATAGCTATTTAGCTTTGTGATTCGAATTGAACAACCAAATAAATATACCCATGTATTTACCTCCTGCCTCCAATTAACTCCTTGTGGCTATAATAGTAGTCCACAGCTAAAATCACTATGTGACTCTGAGGAGTAAAGAAGGATCCAGGATGAATACGACCTCTGTACTGAAGAAGTAAATTTAATTCTTGACTTGTCACCGATTTAGAGAGGATGGGTCAAGATCATCCCTTGGCAGAGTGTGGACATCTGCAGGGTTGACTTCATATTATTATACATCTATTTCTTTGCTTCGGCCTCAGAAAGAAATAAATCCTATAGCTGTGTTCCTCCCATAGTGTTCTCTCTCTCTCTCTCTCTCGCTCTCTCTCTCTTTCTCTCTCCTTCTTTCTCCCTCTCTCTCTCTCTCTCTCTCTCTGTTTCTCTCCCTCTTTCTCTCTCTCTCCACCANCACACACACACACACACACACACACACACACACACACCACATATTTTTTACAAATATAAGCACAAGTATGAATGGAGTGTTTGGGTTCATTCATTCATTTTTGTGCCAGTCATAGTGCTAGATGTTAAGTCTATAGCAGTGATTCTGACAGACATGGTCCTTTGGAGCTTACAATCTAGAAGGCTCAACTCTCACAAAAATAAAGGGTAAGATTTTGAGTTCACCTTGATTTTTCTTCTCTTAAAACAATAAAATCAGAAGAAGAAAAAAAACAACCCTATGTCCACATTTCTATTAATTTCTAGAGTTTCAGAATATAAGAATTTCCTAGGTTTTATAACTCTTAAATATTGAATTAAAATGAATATTATTAGGCTTTCATTACTCTATTAAAGTTATTTTATTTTTACTTGTTTGTTATATTAACTAACACTCACAAATTTATTTTAGGAACCCCTCAAGATCTCAATTCTTACATCCTAGAAACCATTACACAATAATATCTAATAATTTTGGTTTCAGAAAAACAGATTGGTAGCAATATTGACATTTATTTATTTACCCGGTCATAATTAATGCTGAATGGTTACTGTGTGCCAAGCTCTATGCTGAGGCAGCCATAAAGGAGAATTAAACATGAGGAGAAGGATATCATAAACTAACTTATAATGACTGGAATGAGTTTCATCAGAGAGAAACGAAGGAAAACAAGGAAACCCCATTCATAGTAATGGGGACTGGCTGATAGAATCTAAGATTGAATTCTTGGCACAGGGAGTAATCAATATACAATGATGTGAAGTGGAATGTGCATCAAATAAGAAAGAATGTGTGAAATGTCTGAAATGAACAAGTCAGTGTGCGACTTGTTTGAATTCTGTAGGTAATAGGTGGAAGATATTCCAATTGATTTCAACCAACCATGGTAGACCATGAAATAGGAAAAATATCTAAGCCAGCAAGGTTAAACAGATCCCCTGTGTCTCACCTTCAGGCAGTTACTTTATCTTTAGAATGAAAAAAACAAAACAAAAAGAACTTTGGGCATTTGTATAGCATTGCTTAGGTTATTTATTACTAAAGAAAATTGTAAAATTCTGTCCAAAGAGAATTTTCAGAAAAAGATTAAATCATGACTGTCATACAGACATAAAAATAAACATGTACTAAAATTTTAATTTTATTTATTAATTAATGAGGAACCAGGCAGATGTTATAATTGGCTCAAAAGAGAAACTTAAGAAAAGAAACATTTAGAGATCAGGAATGTTGAAATGGATGTGCAAATGAAAGCAAAACTTTTTTGGAGGTGTAGAAAAGAAATTCCATTATTATCTGTAGGACAGAATTTTCATGTCTATAGATAAGAATTATTTTTATTTGCTACAACACAATTTATAATTAGTTGTAGCAATTAGTTATAAAATTGCTTCAGTGGAATTAGAATCAGATAACCCTGAGGGCTATCATTTAGAGTCTAGAAAATGCATAGTTTTTCACTGAAGCACAAATTCCTTCTTACAATTCTTAACATGGAACCAGAACATTTTTTTTCACAATGGTTAAGGATTATTAAAAACAAAATAAATGACTCATTCATATAGTAAAAAAAAAATATTTCAGTGTTTAAAATGATATTTTAAATGAATACCTAATACAGAGCATGGAACATAATAAGTGCTTCAAGATATTTGTTGAATATTCATTGCTATAGGAATACTGTCATTAAGTAAAAAAAAAGAAAAGAAAAGAAAATCAGTTAAAAACACTAGATGTGATTATGGAATCCCCTATAGTAATAAACATAAATCCTATTTAGCATTAATAATATATTGCATTATATAGCAATAAAAACAAGTAAAAATGGTAGATAAAATGATGGAATCCTATAGAGTAATAAAAATAAATAAACCTCACAAAATACATGGATAATCTCACGAACAAAATATTGAGCAAAACTTCCCGACCTAACCTGGTAGCACAAATGGGTGAGCACATTTGCAACATCCTCCGCCTCTCTAAGTACGACAGGCAGGAATGAACAGTCTCAGTACTACCCCACTGCTTTTCTGAAACCAGAGAGCATGGGTGGTTAAAACATGCAACATTCCCACTCCCACCCAAGTGGGCCAGTGAGCACCAATGGTCATGGCATTCTCCCACTTAACATCTGGAAGTGTGAGAGGTTACAAATACCCCACCCTCATGTCTCCATTCCCCTACCCCCAGCTGGGACAGGTGAATTCAAGCAACATTCTCCCATCCCCAGCCTAAATGTCGTGTGCACGCACAAAGACATTCTCTAGCTGCACTACTGAAGCCCTTGGTCGCACACAATCCACACAGGGGATACCCCATGATCGCTTGACCCTGGTGACCAAGAGGGCTGGCATAACTGATCTCCACAGGACTATAACAATCAGAAAGACAGTTCTTGGCAGGCTGCCACGCCCAGGGAACTGCAAAAACAGCAGACTGAAACACAACCCCAGTCTTCCTGTGAAAAAGGGCTATTCACTTAGCCTGGAGCTTCAGCCTCAGGGATAGGCTTCAGGTTTCCCACATACCTAGAAGCTAAGGAGGCACTCCCACGGGCCTAAAGCAGGGAAACACCACCCCCTTGGTCCCACTACAGCTTGATGAGACTTCCTAGAAAGGAGCTGAAACAACTGTTTGGAGTCCTGATATTGACAACTATAACCAAATGGAAGAATCCAAGATGTCCTGGTCTGGAGGCCAGCAGGGATCATAATTGTACCCCACAGGACAATATAAATTTGCATATTATATAACCTGTTTCTTGAGGTTCTGGCTTCCAATCAGCCTGACACTAGGTGCTAAATGAGATTCCTCCCTTTGGAACACTGACAGGTCTCAACATCGGGGGTCATATCAAGAATAACTCAGGAAGACTAGACAATTATAAAGGTTTGAGAGACAACCAAGAACTAGGGAAAGGGTGAACAAGAAAAATCATCACCTATACAAGACTACTTTTACAAAACTGAGAAAGAAGGCTGTTTCACCTAATACACAGAAACAAGCACAGAGTCAAGGCAAATGAGAAGACAGAGCAATACAGTAGTCCTCGTCCACAGTTTAGCTTTCTGCAGTTTCAGTTACCTGCAGATAATTGTAGTCCAAAAATATTAAAGGGAAAATTCCAGAAATAAACAATTCATAAATTTTGAATTGCATGCCCTTAAGAGTAGCATAATGAAAATGTGCATGGTCCTGCTCCATCCCTCCTTGGATGGGAATCATCCTTTTGTCCAGAGTATCCATGCTGTAAGTGCTATCCACCTGTTAGTCATAGTAGCTCTCCTAGTTATCAGATTGACTGTTGCAATATCTCAATGATCATGTTCAAGTAACTCGAATATTACTTAGTAATGGCCCCAAAACATAAGAGTAGGGATGCTGGCAATTCAGATATGCCAGAGAAGCTGTAAAGTCTATGTATGTGTGTATGTATAGGAAAAAACATAGAATATATAGGGTTTGGTATTATCTGCAGTTTAAGGCATCTTTTGGAGGTCTTGGAACATATACTCCGTGGATAAGAGGGAGTACTGTATGTTCTAAATGAGAGAACAAGATAAAACCCCAGAAAAATGATGTGGAGAAAAGTAATCTACCTGATAAAAAATTCAAAATAATGGTCATAAAGATGCTCACTGATTTTGGGAGAAGAAAGGATGGACATAGAAAAAATTTCAATAAAAATAAAGAAAATATAAGAAGGTACCAAACAGAAGTTATAGCTAACTGAATGAAGATTACGCTAGAGCAGGGGTCGGCAAACTTTTCAGACAAAAGAACCAAAAATTTAAAAATTATTCGAGAGCCATAAAAAAAACGAAATCACCATTATGTGAATAATATCCTTTAAAAATTTTATAGATGAAACTATGATAGCTTTACTTTTCATTTTCAATTTTAATTCAGAGCCACATGTATGTACCCAAAGAGCCGCATGTTGCTCACGAGCTGCAGTTTGCTGACCCCTGCACTAGAGGGTTTCAGCAGCAGAATGGATAAAATAGAAGCATAAGTAAGTGAGCTGGAAGACAAAGTAATTGAAATCACCTAGAGTTAATAGCAAAATGAAAAAAATAAAATAAAAGAAGTGAGGATAGCTTAAAGTACATCTGGGACAACATCAAATGGAATAACATTCATATTATGGAGGTCTCAGAAGGAGAAGAGAGAGAGAAAGGGCCAGAAAAACTATTTGAAGAAATAGTGACTTGAAAATTCCAGAATACTGGGAAGTACAGAGACATCCAGGTCCAGGAAGCCCAGGGAGCTCCAAATAAGAGGAATCAAAAGAGAAACACACCAAGACACATTATAATAAAATGGTAAAAGTTAAGGATAAAGAGAGACTCTTAAAAGCAGCAGGAGAAAAACTTATACAAAGGAAACCTTATATACAAAGGAAACCCATAAGGCTGTCAGATTTTTCAGCAGGAACTTTACAGGCCAGCATGACATGACATTCAAAATGCTAAAAGGAAAAAATAATCACCAACTAAAAATTCTTTACCCAGCAAGGTTAGCATTCAGAATTGAAGGAGAGATGAGCAAAATCTAAATGAGATCATCACTAAACCAGCCTTACAAAAAATGTTGATGTTACTTCTCTAAGCTAAAAAGAAAATCCATTAATTAATTGTAAAAACATATATAAAAGAATAAACCACTATGAAAAAGGTAAACAAATAATAAAGGTTGTGGATCATTCACTTATAAAGCAAGTATAAAGGGTTAAAGACAAAAGTAGTAAAATTGACTAAAAATACAATAGCTAGTTAAGGGATAAATAAAATAATAAGATGTAAAATGTGTCATCAAAACTATAAATGGGGACATAAAGATGTAAAGCTTTGGAATGTGTTAAAATTTAAGTCACTATCAACTTAACACTGTTATATATGTAGAATGGTATATGTGAACCTCATGGTAATAACAAAGAAAAAACTTATAGGAAATACACGAAAGAAAATGAGAATGAATTGTAAACGTACATTAAAGAAAGCCATCAAACCACAAGAGAAGAAAGAGAAGAAAAGAACAAAGAACAAAACAGCTATAAAACACTTAACAAAATGACAATAAGCATATGCCTATCAATTATTACTTTAAATGTAAATGGACAAAATTTTCCAGTCAAAAGACACAGATAGCTGAATGGATTAAAAAAAAACAGACACATCTATATGCTGCCTACCCGAGACTAAGTTCAAACCTAAAGATGCACACACACTAAAAGTAAAGGGATGGAAAAAGGTATTCCATGCAGATAGAAACAAAGAAATTTTGGGCAGCAATATTTATTTCAAACAAAATAGACTTTAAAAAAAGACTGTAACAAAAGACAAAGAAGGACATTACATAATGATGAGGTCAATTCAAAAAAGTATATAACATTTATAAATATTTATGCACCCAACATAGGAGTACTTAAATAAATAAAACAAATATTAACAGGAATAAAGAGAGAAATTGACAGCAATGCAATAATAGTAGGAAATGTTAATACCTCACTTACATCAATGGATAGATCATCCAGACAAAATATCAATCAGGAAGCATGGGTCTTAAATGACACATACCAAATAAATGTAATTGCTATATACAGAACATTCCATCCAAAAAGCAGTAAAGTACACATTCTTTTCAAGTGCATATAAAATATTCTCCAGGATAGATCACATGTTAGGCCACAAAACAATTCTCAATAGATTTAGGAGGATTCAAATTATATCAAGCATCTTTTCTGACCACAACAGTATGGAACTAGAAATCAATTTCAAGAACAAAACTGGGAAAAACACAAAAATGTGGAGCCTAAACATAATACTATTAAACAATCAATAAATCAATGAAGAAGTCAAAGAGAAAATAAAAAATACCTTGACTCAAATGCAAATGGAAGCACAATGTTCCAAAATCTTTGGGACACAGTAAAAGCAATTCTAAAGGGGAAGTTTCATAGCAATACAGGCCTACCTCAAGGAACAAGAAAAACCTCAAGTAAACAATCTAACCTTATATCTAAAAGAACTAGAAAAAGACGAACAAACAAAGCTCAAAGTTACTAAAAGAAAGGAAATTATAAAGATCTAAGCAGAAATAAATGAAATATAAATTTTAAAAAATAGGAAAGATCAATGGAACTAAGAGCTGGTTTTCTGAAAAGATGAAACAAAATTGATAAACCCTTAGTCAGACTCATCAATAAAGAGAGAGGATTCAAATAAATAAAATAAGAAATGAAAAACGAGAGTGACAACCAACACCACAGAAAGACAAAGGAATGTAAGAGAATTCCATAAACAATTATATGTCAATGAATTGAACAATCTGGAAGAAATAAATTCCTAGAAACATACAATCTTATCAAACTGAATCATGAAAAAATAGAAAATCTGAATAAATTGATTGCTAACAATGAAATCTAACTCAGTAATAAAAAAAATTCCCAACAAACAAAAGTCTAGGTCCAGACAGCTGCACAGGTGACTTTATACCAAAGATTTGAGAAAGAATTAATATTTATTCTTTTCAAATTATTAAAAAAAAAAGGAAACAACACTTCCAAACACATTCTATGAGGCCAGCATTACCCTGATATCAAAACCTGACAAAGACACAACAAAAAGAGAAAATTACAGGTCAATATCCCTGATGAATGTAGATGTAATAATCCTCAACAAAATATCATCTTATAGGATTCAACAATACATTAACAGAATCATACATCATGATCAAGTGGAATCTATTCCAGGGATTAAGGATGGTTTAACATCTGCAAATCAATCAGCGTGATACATAAACAAAACAAAGGATAAAAACCATTTGATCATCTCAATAGACATAGAAAAAATATTTTACAAAGTTTAACATCCATTCATATAAAAACTCTCAATAAAGTGAGTATAGAGGTAACATTCTTCAACATCATACTCAATGGTGTATGATGCTAAGATCCAGGACAAGACAAGGATACCCATTTTCACCACTTTTATTCAACCTAGTATTGGAAGTACTAGACATAATAATTAGGCAGAAAAAAAGGCATCCATATTGGAAAGGAAGAAGTGAAACTGCCATTATTTGCAGGTCACATCATGCTATAAACAGAAAACCCTTAGGCTCCAACAAAAAATTACTGGAACTAATAAATGAATTAAATAAAATCAATATACAGATATCTGTTGTATTTCTACACACTAATAATTAAATATCAGAAAGAGAAATTAAGAAAACAATACCATTTACAATTGCATAAAAATAATAAAATACCTAGGAATAAATTTAACCAAGAAAGTAAAAGAACTGTACTCTGAAAATTATAAGACATTGTTGAAAGAAATTGAAGACAACACAAATAAATGGAAGAATATTTTGTGTTCATGGACTGGAAGAATCAATATTGTCAAAATGAGTATACTGTCCAAAGCAATATATAGATTCAATGCAATATCTTTCAAAATACCGGTGGCATATTTTATATAACTAGAACAAATAATCCTAAAATTTTTATGGAACCACAAAAGAATAGCCAAAGCAATACAGAGAAAGAAGAACAAAGCAGAGATATCATGCACCCTGATTTCAATCTTGACTAGAAAGCCATAGTAATCAAAACAGTATGGCACTGGCACATAAGTTAATGGAACAGAAGAGAGTCCAGAAATAAATCTATGACTATATGGTCAAGTATTCTACAACAAAGGAGGCAAGAATATACAATGGGAAAAGACAGTCTCTTGGAAAATGGTGCTGGGAAAACTGGACGGCTATATGCAAAGGAGTAAAACTATCATATACCATATACAACCATATACAAAAATAAATTTAAAATGAATTAAAGATTTGAATGTAAACCTGAAACCATAAAATTCCTAAAAGAAAACACTGGCAGTAAGCTTTTTGATGATGGCCTCAGCAATATTTTTTTGGATATGCCTCTTTAAGTAAGGGCAACAAAAGCAAAAATAAACAAATAGGACTGCATCAAACTAAAACAACATACAAACAAACAAGCTTCTGCACAGCAAAGGAAACCATCAACAAAATGAAAAGGTAACCTACCAAGTGGGAGAAAATAATTACAAATGATTTATCTGATTAGGGTTTAATATTTAAAATATATAAAGAACTCATACAACTAAATAACAAAAAGAAAAACAAAAACAAAAACAATCTGATTAAAAAATAGGCAGAGGACCTGAAGAAACATTTTTCCAAAGAGGACATATAGATGGCCAACAGGCACATCAAAAAGTGCTGAACATCACTAATCATCAGGAAAATACAAATTAAAACTATAATGAGCTACCACCTCACACCTGTCAGATGACTATTATCAAAAAAACAACAAAGAACAAGTGTTGATCAAGATGTAGAGAAAAAGGAAGCTTTATACACTGTTGGTGAGAATGCAAACTGGTGTAGTTACTATGAAAAATGGTTTGGAAGTTCTTCAAATAATTAAAACTAGAACTACATTATGACCCAGCAATCCCACTTCTGGCTATTTATCTGAAGAAAACAATAACACTAGTTAAAAAAAAAATGCATCTCTATGTTCATTGCATCATTATTTGCAATAGCTAATATACGGATGCAACCTAAGTGTCCATAAGCAGGTGAATGGATAAAGATGTCACACACACACACACACACACACACACACACACACACACACACACACACACACACAGAATATAACTTGGTCATAAAAGAGTGAAATCTTGCCATTTGTGACAACATGGACAGACCTGGAGAGTATTATGCTAAGTGAAATAGGTCAGACAGAGAAAGACAAATACCATATGATTTCACTTATATGTGGAATCTAAAGAAAAAAACAAACAAATGAAACAAAACAGACTAATAGAAACAGAGAACAAACCAGTGGTTGCCAGAGGGATGGGGGTTGAGGGGATGGGAGAAATAAGAGAAGAAGATTAAGGTGTACCATCTTCCAGTTATAAAATAAATAAATCACAAGGAAGTAGTAAGTAGCATAGAAAATATAGTCAATAATATTGTAATAACTTTGTATGGTGACAGAATTTAACTAGACTTATCAAGGTGATCACTTCATAATGTATATAAATATCAAATCACTACATTGTACACCTTAAACTAATATTATAAATCATTTATACTTCAATAAAAAATATTGAGCAAAAAAGTTAGGTACATAAAAGTACATACTGTATGATTCCAATTATACACAATACAGAAACACACAAAAGTAATTCAGGATGTTATAAGTTAGGTTGGGGATTATTCTTGGTAGGTGGGAAGGGTTTGAGGGGGCCTCTTGGATGTTGGCCATGTTCTATTTCTTGAAATGGGTGCTGCCTACATGATGTAAAACAATAATATAAATGGAGTCACTTTAAAATGGAGTCAGAGCTGCCATCCCAGAGGAACGGCCTTGCAGGTCGTATGCCTCAAACCTTTGGAATGTTGAAAACAGGGCAAAACAACCTCTGAACTGGAACTAAAGCAACACTGTCCCAAAGAGCTGTTTACAAAGCTAACAAAAAAGCAGATATTATGACTGCCAGATTGATGACTACTGGACTGAAAATTAAAAATATTTTTTAGAATTAGTGTTACTATGTTATTTTATCTGCACCCATTGAAATGCCTTCCTTCTATTGATGCAATTGTTCCCCTTCCCCTTCTCATAAATACCCCTTGTCTTTGTCTCCTAATGGGAACACTATTTGGGCTTCTGCCTGAATCAGTGCTTCCTGAAGAGCTATTCTTTTCATCTCAAAAAAATGTGCAATGCCTCTCATTGTGGCCTTTCCTTTTTATGTTAACAATGGGTATATTTACTTTGAATTGTGCACCTTTATGTATCTATGTTAATACTTCAGTAAAAAGATTATGAAAGAGTATATGTAATTACCTCTAAAAATAGCATCTTGCAGATTTTCAATTTACATCAAAGATGTATGTGCATCAATATGAGTTTAAAAGCATTGTATTAATAATAATCATCTCTGGATAGTGGGATTATGGGTGATTTTACTTTCATCTTTTTGTCTTAATTTAGGCAATTTTATCTTTTACATGGTTAATCTGTACTTTTTTTGTATTAAGAAAAACAATAAAGTTTTCTTTAATTAAAAAGGATATATTAGTTAACTATGAAATTAAAAATTGGAACGATTATACATAATAAATACACCACTGTGTTAGTCAGTGTTCTCCAGAGACACACAACCAATATAGTTATTATAAGGAACTGGCTACACAATTATGAATGAAGGATGAGAAGTCTGCCATCTGCAAGCTGGAGACCCAGGAAAACAGGAAGTGTAGCTTCAGCCCACCTTTGGAGTCCTGAGGACCAGGAAAGCCTGTGGTGCAATCCCCAAAGTGAGGACGCGGGAAGACAGAAGTCTCTGCCTAATGTTAGGCAGAGTGAAATCTCCCTTCCTCCATCTTTCTGTTCTATTCAAGCTCTGAATGGATTAGATGATGTCCACCCACATTCATGAGGGTGATTTTCTTTACTCAGTTTACTGATTCAAATGTTAATCTTATCTGGAAACACCCTCCCAGACACACCCAGAATGTGTATAATCAAATTTCAGAACACCTTGTGGCTCAGTTAAGTTGACACATACAATTAACTATCACTCTAATCTTGTTGAATATATTTAATTCACTCTAATGAATTCCAGTGAGCATCTAGAAAAATATTGAAGAATCTTAGCTTAACTATTACAGGTAAGCTCATGGTGTTCTCCATTTTAAGTAGAGGTGACTAGTGTTCATCTTTATCCTGTAGTGACACTAGCTTCACACAATCATTTCACATGAAAACTAAACGTTTGCACATTTCTTGAGAATTCAAAGTTGCTCTTTCAAAGTATTTATATAACTTCCCTCCAGCTATCCTGAGAGAAGGAAAACAGCTTGTTTTTGTTTTTCAAATGTCCAGCCCTTCATTGCATGAAGGTACAGACGCTTGGAGTTACTATTTTAGCTGTGACCAAGAGGCCACTCAGACCCCCCCACCTCATTCATTTATTCCTGGGCTGAAAGGTGAGATGAATTTGCCAACGTGAGTGAGGAGGTAAATAATGGTATGAGGCAGACTCTACAGTCTGTGCCTGGTTCTAAGCAGCCAGCTGTCTGGATCTAGGCACAAAAGTGCATCCAGAGTCAGCCAGTGTGCTGCGTAACAATGCACTTGTCGTGTCAATATTCTCTGGGGCAATGTTTTCCATTTCACGTCTTCATAAAACAGAAAATATTGTGAAATACTACAATTTTAAAAAGCAATTAACATATCTTCCGTAGAAAACATTTGGCAAAAAGAAGTTATAGCTATTGAGTCGTCAGAAAAGTCATGACATATTTTTCCATTTTTTGTTGCAAAAATGTGTCATGACTTTTCCGACGACGCAATATAACTATAAAAAAATCTGCGATTTTAGATTTAAGTAAGACATCAAAAAGAAATACTCTCGTACATTTCCTCAAAAGTGAATAGTTTCAGGTAAGCTAGTTTAGTCGTTCAACACATTTAACATCAGTTATTGGTTCTTGGGGATATGGTGATTAATATATAACATTTGCATTACTACTTCATGCTTTTGTTAAAAGCCAAAGTCTTCTGAAAATTTCATAAAAGGTATAGAACCATCAGAAAAAAATATTTGTACCTAATTAAAAAAAAACATGTCATTTGTATATTTTTCAAATTATTTTTATCATGATAATGATAATGAAGGATGAGAAAATAACAACAATAGTAATACACATTGGTTACTATCTAAGAGCCAGTTACTGGCTAAGTGACTTAAATGCATTATTTTATCAAACCTTAAATATTTCTTATCAGGTTGCATTATTATCCCCATTTTACAGATCAAGAGACTGAGTCTTAGAGAGGTTATGTAGTTTACACAAGGTCACTTGACAGTGAATTTGAAACTCTCAAGCGCAGGCTATGGCTAATCACCCTGAGCAGACATCAGTTTGGTTTTCAGATAAGTAGATGACATGCAGTGAAATAAAACCCTAAATAGTTTGCTTGTATATACACATAAGCCCTCGATTGGCTGTTTTTTTATTTCCATGTCATATTAACTATTAAAAAAGATTGTTTACTTCTCACAGTTTTAGTGTGAAAATGAAAAAAATAAATAAAAATGAAGAAACTAAGAAGCATGCAACTTGGGTAAAAATGATTATGTAGCTCACAGAGGAGACATCTGCAAAATATAAAGAAAATATACTGCAAAGTCCTGATTGCATAAAATAGGACCCAAACTCTGTCTTTTCTTAGTTTATGATGTCATGCAATCCCTTGACTCATTTCTCTGGAATTCATAGTTACCCATCATTTGTAGAGTAGTCACATAATTTCCCTCAAGCTATCCAGAGAAGCTACAAAAAATAAAACAATGATTTTATGTCATTGCTTTGCTAATGCCCTGGGAGCTATTCAGCCCACCCACATTCTATCAAGATGCCATTATGGGAAGAATAAACTCTTTGTAACACAAGGCAATATAATTTCAAGAATGTGGTGTTGTGTGTGCCTGTAATCATTATAAAAATATCTATTCAAGGTACTCACAGCCATCTTATGATTCATCTCTTTCATCTAATTTTGCACTGGATCATTTGAATATAACATTGTCAAAAGAAGGCCTTTTGTAAATTGAAACCCAGGGTCTAGTTCACCTAAGAACTCCATCCTCCACACCGCTTAATTCTGTCCTAAAGTGAGGCCAGAGCAACCAGATCACAATGTGGCTAAACTGGTTACCACAATTCACCACCTTCTTAATAATTAATATGGATCATGTTTATGATGGCAACAAAGTCAATAGTGAAATATGGATACAGAAAGTGGTACTGTTTTGTGCCACCTTAGTCTGGTCATCTACCCAATTTAATATATTTTTATAATGAAGAGAAGTTCAAAACATTTTTCTATAATTTGTTTTATTTAGCAACTCTATGCTTACTGTGACCCAGTAAACTGGTTAGTACAATGTTAACTAGTTAGTATGAAGTTAACTGGTTAGTATGTGGTTAACTGGTTAGTATGCAGTTAACTGATTAGCATGCTAAATCACACTAAAACTGAATCAGTTTAGCATACTGGTCAAATGAACAGGCTCTGGAGCTAAGATAGCTGATGTTCAAATCCTGGCCCAGTGCTGTTTGTCTAGGGCCACGGTTCTAAAGTTTTCCAGTGCAACAGAATCACTAGGAAGGCTTGTTAAAATACAGATTGCCAGGCCCCATTCCCAAAGGATCTAAGTAGGTCTGAGAGAGCCCAATAACTTGCATTTTTAGTTTCCAGGTGATACTAACCCTGCTGATCCAGGAACCAAACTTTGAGAATCACAAATGTTAATTTCTCTGAGCCTCAGTTTCCTCATCTATAGAGACAGGAATAATAGTTCCCACTTAATAAGGTTGTGAATTTCCAAGAATACTGTGATTTAGAAAACAATCAAACAAACCAAAGTTTGTTATTTCAATAGAAATTGCAACTGAAGAAATTGTGCTTTTTTTAGTTGTACTATTTAAGTAAATTATGTGATAATCTGAATCGACATTAACGATATGGAATTAATTTTTCACTTTCATAAAATAGTTCTGTGCTTTATCAAGGATTTTAATGAGACCATGAGAATACTCATCTTCCCCATACTGTTTAGAGCCAACTTTTATTTATACCCAGGAACACGTGCCTGTCATGACACACACTATCAGCTGCCTTCCAATTATTCCGCCTTCTTTCCCTTTTAGCCTTGACTCCTAATTCCTCCAGGTAGCCATGCTTTATGAGAAGCTGGATGTATTTCTTTCCCTACAGTGGTCTGATTCATCTAAGCCCCTTAAGGTGGACCTCTTCCACTAGCACAAGATGCAATTCTGGAAAAGGAGAAATGCGGGTCAAGTCTTCTGAGGGCATTTCTGGGAAGTGGTCTTTGTTCCCGTAAAGTGGCACTTAGGAAGTGTTGTCTTCTCTCTTTTTTTGCTGGATCTCGAGCTGTCTGTACGTTGCCGGGTACTGCTGCAGCTTTCTTATGACTAGAAGGGGAGCCAGCATAACGACAACCTGATACAGTTCGGATGGGAGAACAGAGAGATGGAAAGAAATCCAGGCCTTCGATTATCGGATTGGACCACAGAATTAACTAACCCTAGAATTACTACATCTTCATGTTCCTTGTTATACAAGATAATACATTTTCCTTATTGTTTAAATCATTGTTCAATTGTTTTCAGTTATTTGTTGCTAAAGGTGTCTTAACTGGTGAACTAATTTATAGAGCATATTATCCTTCAAGTTTTTAATTAAAATTATCAGAGTAGTGCTATGCCAGAGGTCTCCTCTTAGCTACAACATTAATGGGCAGTGTGATTGAGTAAATTATTTAACTTCCCTTGGCTTCATTTTCCTCGTTTGCATAATGATGGCATTGGGCTAGATCATCTCTAAAGTCATTCCAAGTTTAAAATGCTGGGATCATTTGATTCCATGCCACATGAAACATATTGATGCTATATTTATCGAACAATGAGATTACACATTTGTAACCTAATAACTGTATAATGCAATGACACATATGTAACGTAATGACCACATATGTGCTTTACAATAATTTAATATCATGTTAATTATATACTATGATTTACTGAGAATAAGTATCTGGTCATTACCAGGGTGGAGTTAGTTGAAAATTACAGCTTTTTAGATGGTACTCTCCCAAGAAATAATAGATTCTTCATAATACTTCTAACTTTGGGGAAATATTATGAAAATAACACCATTTAAAGATTTTTCACATGGCACATTTAAATACATAAATATGGACATGGGCAAGTATGTTAAAATGATGAGAAATGAGATCACTAATTTTTTTCTCTCTAGAAGTATATACACTGCATATCTTTCACCTTGGTTGCTATTATGGACAAATTTCATAAATTGCATGACTTAGTCATGCAAAAATACAATAGAAAATTTTCTCTATGGTGGCACTTAAATTGGCTTTTGGCTCCATAGACACTAATAAAAACAAAACAAAACAAAAAGTAAACTGAGGTAAAGCATGCCACTTTCAGACTTTTTTTAGCTCCTCTGGGTACATATTAGTCAATTCAAGATACTCTAACCTATGCTTTTACTTCCTTTCTCTTTAGTTCCAGGTGGAACATGTGATTCCAGTCCTTGGCACCCAATTCCAATGTTCCCAATGATATATAAATATTCTTTTGTTTTTAGATAATTGGCATTTATCTCTGTTGTATTTACAGCAGATCTGTCCATGGCTACCATTCTTCTTCAGTTGCGCAGTTCCTTTCCTGTCCTCCTTGTTCTAATTATAAGTTTTTTTTTTTCCTATTTATAAGCCCACCAGCTACTCAGTCACTTCTTTGTCCCGCTTGGGGAACAGAGGAGAAAAGGTTCTCCACTCCCACAAGGCGAGTGAACAACTCAGGTTGAGTAGCTGTCACAGTCCCTCTCCGTTTATTCCTGTCTAATGTCTGAAATCTCTATGTCTGTCCCTGTATCTATATCTGCTCTATTGCTTTCATATTTTTGTGTTGTTGGAAACATATAAAGCTATGCCTAACAAGGCTCCACCACTTCTACACTATTAAGGGCAGCATGATGTTGAAATGAGGGATTTTGTTTGAGTGTCACCACCATCTTAAGCCTCACCCAAGAAGCAAGACACACATCTGTTCTCTGATGGCCGCTCCAGACTTGTCTGAGTTCTCTATGGGACCCTGTGTCCTGTGGTTCAGCCCTGGGGAGGGAGCAGCCGAGCTCTGAGCAACCCTGCTTCTGATTCCCTGCACAGCTGACTGAATGTAACAAACTCTGCATCCAATAATATCACTTTGATAGCTTTCAATTGGCCAATGTGGGTATTTTTACACCATGGAAACAGGCAAACACTAGAAATCAGGGCTTTTCTATGATCTTGTTACTAAACATTTACTAGCACAAAACTATTTAAACTCATTCAAACCATGTGGCTGGCAAATTTTGGTTGTTATTGGGGAGAATGGAGAGGAAAACCTTCCTGGAGAGGGC
>NW_017731371.1:3157424-3158784 GCF_001890085.2 Hipposideros armiger
CTCCACAACTGGACTAAAGAACAAAACAACAGCAACTTGTCTATTCCCCTTCCCCCAGTTCCCCAGCACTGTTCCCATACCCCCAATTCCCCAATAAAAATCTTAAAAAACAAACAAACAAACAAACAAACAAACAAAAAACTTCAGGAAATGGCTGGTGAGAGTAGATTGCTTTTGAAACTCAAGGAAGAGGCTGTTTCCTGTCTAGTTTAATCCAGTCCATTAGAGAAAAAGCATCTATTGAAGGAAGACGAGCCTAGAGAGCAGAGCTGTGGAATTTGCAGCAAATCTTGTGAGCGAGCTCGCTGGGAGTACACAGTTTGTGGAGTCATGAAGACTGTGTAAACAGCGCTGGCTCTCCAAGGGGTGCCACTCACACTCAGGCTGAACACACACATAAATGATGTTTCCAATTACTTTTTAAAATGGATGAAACAGTCTCTCCACAATCTTGTATAGACCATTTATTTACTTAACAAACCATTTCTACAAAAGTGAGTTCCACTAATTTTGATGAAAACAATGAAATCAGCTCAACCTCAGAGGAGTTTTCTTGGGAGTTGGTAGAATCTCCCCGTTGGAGACTTCAGTAGAGATTAATTTATTACTCTGAAAATTTAAATTCTAAAGCTGCCCTAGTACAACCACTCTAGAAAATTGGCTGGCAGTATCTACTAAAGCAAGCCGAACACGTGTTCTATGACCCAGCAATTTCACTCTTGAATATACATCAAACAGAGATGCATATATATTCACCAAAAAACATAGACTAGAATATTTATAGCAGCATTATCCTTAATAGCCTCAAAAGTAGAAAAAACACAAAGGTCCATTTACAGTAGATGGACAAATGAATTGTGGCGTTGTTTGTTATACACATAGCAATGACAATAAATGATCCACAACTGTGTGGTTCTCACAATGATGAATATCTCACAATGTTGAGTAAAAGAGTGTACAAACTGATGATTTCCTTCATACAAAGTTCTGAAACTGGCAAAACTAACAGTTATCCTTGGAGGGGAGGGGGGCCTTGGTGATAATGATGGTAGGGGGCATGAGGCGGTTCCTGGGATGCTGCTAGTTTCTTGACTTGGGGAATGGTTATTTCACTCTAGGAAAAGTCATTAAGCTTTGTATTTAGGAGATGTACACTATAGTGAACTGAATGTTGGCCTCCCAAAACATATATCTACATCAAACCCTGGAACCTGTGAATGTTAACTTATTTGGAAAAAGGGTCTTTGTAGATGTAATTAAGTTAAAGATCTTGAGTTGAAGAGATCATTCTGGGTTGTCTGGGTGGGCCCCAAACCCACTGACAAGTGTCTTATAAGAGACACAAAGAGCAAGACACACA
>NW_017731371.1:3159864-3184218 GCF_001890085.2 Hipposideros armiger
ACATTTAGCTAGATGTTGGCAGTGATATAAAGATCACTTTAGCTTGATCTCTTTTAGGTATTTAACCTGCTTACAGAAGGTAAGGGTGTGAGTTTCTACCTGTGCATAGGCATATGACTCTGCTGTACTTTTGGGAAAAAGAATCCAGCCCAGCTCACCCAGATCTGGTGGCATGGGCCACACTGGATGCTGCCATCCATATGACACGACCTTGCCCTAGTCTCTCTTAGTTTCTACTTATTTTGTGTGATATTCTTCAAACAATTGATCACATGTAACTTTGTGTGCCACGTGCAGTCTCTTTCATTATTCATTTCTGTAGTAAGGACGATTCTAATGTGATCTTTCCAGGAACTCTTTATATAATTTGAAAAAAGCCTGAGGCAAGAGGAGACCTAATTTTTGCATGGCATTATGCATAAAGAAGCATAGGCCAGCATCTCAAAGTTGCTTTGATCTTTACTTAAATTTGCTGAAAAACATTTAAAGATATAACTCACCACAACAGTTTACAAAATTCCTTTCCCTCTTCTTCTCTCTAACTCCTGATCTCTCACACTTCTTAGACAGCCAGAAGTACCCTCTCTCTATCCAACACTCTCCAGCAAATCTCTAGAAAAACCTCTCTTCCAATGTGAGCGAAAAGACTTCTACATTTCCTCCCTCTGCTCTTTGCTTTTACCTATGGTTTGCCTTTCCACCCAGGAACAAACCTTGACTCCTTGCTTTGAAAATCCCATCTTTGCTCTGCTTTTTGCTTTCTTTCCAGGGTCTCCACCACCAAGCTGCAGGACCTGAGCTCACAGGTTCAGCTTCTCTCTTGGAAGGCAGGGGTGAGGCCAAGCAAACAAAGAAAGCTTCTGTTTAGCTGGTGGGGCAGTGGGGAGCGGGTACAGAGAAAAAGATTTCAAAACTACCAACTTTCATCTTATCCACTTCATATTAATATCACTTAAGCTTACAGAGAAGGGCTTGTGATAGTCAAGGCTCAAACTAGCCAGTGAAAAATTCTTTGATCGATTTTAACGTATTTATTTTTTTCTCTAGCAAAGTGAAAGTTAGTTTCTATCTCAGTAGTTATCAGAAATCAGGCAAATACTCTTTCTAAAAAACAAGGCATTGCCAAGGCCTGTCAAATGACTCAGTTGGTTAAGAGCGTGAGCTCTGAGCAACAGGGTTGCCGGTTCAATTCTCACATGGGCCAGTGAGCTGCCTCCAGGCTGAGCTGCCGCTGAGCTGCCAACAGGTGGCAGGATGGCTCAGCTGGTGATGGCTCATCCTAACAACAAGGTTTCCGGTTTGACTCCCACATGGGATGGTGGGCCGATTGAACACGGCACCTTGAGCTGAGTGGCCGCAAGCTGCTGACCAGCGGCTGGATGGTGACTGGACTTGGGAGTTGAGCTCGCTGTGCCCTCCACAACTAAGACTGAAGGACAACAACTTGGCTGTTCCCCTTCCCCAATTCCTCAACACTGTTCCCCTTCCCCAATTCCCCGATAAAATCTTTACAAACAAAACAAAGCAAAAAAAATCTAGGCACTGCCACAGATATTTTACCTACTTAACTTTCACAGCAACCTGATTATAGAATTTTTAATTTCAATTTTACAAATGAGGATCTAAAGAAACAGAATATTTAAGGATACATGGGTAAAATTTATCATGCCAGGATTTAAATACAGGATTGTCTGTCTCCAAAGCCTAGGCCTGCTTACTATTTTCATTAGTATTCAGCAATATCTACTAAGCACCCATTAGGTCACCAGACACCGTGTTGGGTATAGAAAATATAGATAGATGACATTGTCCATGGCCTTGAAGAGCGAGAGTGTCCCAATGTTTTCATTATGCCTCTCAGATGCTCTTCCATGGTTCTTCCAAATTCTGCTCTAACGTGTCATATTTGCAATTGTATGTTGGTATTTTGCATGTTTTCTTTCATAACTTGCAATAATCCACAAGAATAAAAATTCCACCTGTACGTGCTTTAACACATTTAAATATCAATTGACTATTCAACGAGCAGCAATTTTGAAGAACAGTCTATTGGCTAATCACTGAGCTAGACACTGTAGCATGGTAGATAGGAAAGAGAATGAGACACACTAACCCTCAAGCTGTTTGCTGTCTGGTGGGAAAGACAGCCATGACTGAAGTCCTGATAACTAAGAGTAGGTGTGAGGCTTATACGTTTCTATTGTTTTAAACCCCTGAATTTGTGGTAATGAGAGCATCTTGCTATAAGGAAGGAACAAGGTGTGAGGAACAGTGAAACTGCTGGTACCATTTATACAGAATAGGTAGCTTATATCGTAGTTGTAGACAGATCTGGAAAGGAGGTAAGGGTATGTGTTAAGATTTGGGCAGCATAATATCTATTTCCTAGCATATAGCTATGCTAGGAAAAACTGAGAACTATTGACCTCTTTTTGTTTACATTATTCACCTGGAAAAGTCAGTGCACCTCAAATGCTGAACCTGGCTTTTCATGAAGCTGTCTTTTCATACCCAATTTGCAGGTCAACCGATGGTTTATGTTTTAGACTTTTTATGAGATGGGGTGGAAGCAATGATCATAAGAAGGATACTAGGACAGAAACCATAGAAGGCCATGCTAAAAACTAATAATAGACAACAGAAATAGATAGGTTTATTTCTCCTCATTCTTTCAGATACCTGATCCACTACTGCGTAGAGTTTTACGCAAACAAGACTTGATTTTCTGAGAATGTGTTTGCAATAAGGGTGATATTGTGTGTGTGTGTGTGTGTATATATATATATATATACATATATATATATATATATATATACACACACACACACATATAATATAGAATATGTAATATTCTGTGTATATATATGGAATATTTTGTGTACTTGGTGTAGAATGTCTTAATTTGTAAATCATTTTCCATGTTTTTTATACAAGTAATACATGAATAAATTCTTGATAGAAAAGATATAGTTTTCCTTTTCATAGCCTCCTTTCTCTGCCTTTATATTCTCTACCCTATCCACAACCAATCTTACTCCATTCTCCAGCAGGAACCATGATTAATAGAGAGATATGCATCCCTCTGGGCCCATGTCGAGGGAACTGGAGCCTCTTGCTAAGAACCAGCACCAGCTTGCCAGCCGTGACAGGGAGTCACTTTGAAAGCCAATCCTCCGGTCTTGGTCAAGCTTCCTCATGACTGCAGCTCCAGGTGACATCTGACTTCTTAGGAGAGACCCTGAGTCAGAATCACCTGGTTAAGCTGTTCTTGACTACCTGACCCACAGAAACTGTGAAATATATAAATTATTATTCTTTTCAGCCAGTAAGTTTTGGGGGGATGTGTTATGCGTCACTAGGCAACTATTACAAGCTGTGTGACCTTGGGCAGTGTCCACATGTGGAAGATGATAATTATAGCCCCTCCTTTATAGGATTGGGAAGAGTAAATAAGTTAATATATTTCAGGTGGATGTATTATATTAGTTCCTAGCACACAGTAATTACTATGTAAATATTTGCTAAATATTGGTTATTTTTAAGTTGCCGGTTGGCACTGTATCCAACCCTTTTAGAAGCCCCAATTCCCAGGTCTGGCCCAGGAGCCCGCTCATGCCCATCCCCTTGGATGAGGCTACTGGGGTCCACAGCGGCTCATTCCCTGGCGTGTGAGTTTGTGGGCTAGAAGGTGACCACTCCTACTTTTTGAAGAAAATATTAATCACCCCTAAAGATATTCCAGTATAAATCCTTATTTCCCTAAAGGCAATTCATCCACAATGGAGTCTACTCCTTCATATTGCTCTCTAATTCCCCTTTTCTCATCTGTTTGCTTGGTTCAAGTGCCTCCCCAAACAGAAGAGCTTCCTATTCCTAATTCCTCACCTTGAAATATGCAGCCTGAGACGTCAAGATTTGGATGTGGAAAAGCGAGATTAGAAGGCCTTAAGCAAGGGGAGACTACTACGGGGAGAAGGCTCTTTTATCTGTTTGCCTCCTTTCAGAGATAGATACTGGGAACCTGCATCTTTGCCAGAGGACAGGGCTTTAAATGTCATTTGGCCTAGCCTTTCACTTTAGAGACAAAGCTCTCAAGTGACCTGTCCTGGATGGTGGCTATTGAGTGCTAAGGCGGGGATGGAAGCAGTCCCTTGACCCTGGGTTCCTTTTGTCACACACTCACCCCTTCCTTTTTTGACGAGGCAGCAAGTGAACAGGAAGAGTATCCATTGACAACTGTACGTTGTATATCTTTGCCACTCATAGCATTCTTGTCTATTCCATTCACAGTCTCAGGAAACAGGGGAAAGGCTGACATCTCCACCTCTTCTGTTTCCCAGGAGGAATGTTACCTCACAGAATGCTTTCCAATTTCATGTCCAGTGTGTTTTGAAATCTTTTAAAGCCAAAGCGGTCTTTATTGCTAATTTTTTTTCCTGAAATAATGCTCTGTGGTTGTGGAACATTCCTTGGGCTTGAAACATTTCTTTACTTGGAGACTTTTTCCTTTGTGAACACTAACAGGAAAGGTTGATTTACTCAGATGACCCTGAAAGTTCCAGATGTTTTGGCTGCCAACTTATGGGAAGATTCTAGTTAGCAGATCCTCTTTCTGGTGGGTGTACTTGCTGTGTAAAACGTCGGGCAGTTACTAGGTTCCAAATGGGATTTTCACAATTGTTTGGGAGACCATAAGGAAACACCTCTCCAAGCAAACAAGCAGGAATTTGTTTTTGCTGGAAATCATAGTCTACCTGGCCCCCCAATTTTTAGCTGAAGAAAAAAAAAAGGGAGTTTTGATATGCAGGGTGGGTGGGGGAATAAATGCATTTAGATGTCTCTTTACAATCAAAGCTGCAAACACATTATGCCTGGATGTAGGAAAGCAGCAAATGTAAGAAGCCATGAAACAAATTAGCAACAGAAGCACCAGCTCTGCCTCTCCTTTGTGGCATTATTATTTAAAGTTCAAATGTCTTTGATATGATTAAAATAATCTTTTTAGGATACAACCACATTTGAAGAACTACAAAAGGAGGCTGAATGAGCTGAGAGCAACACATAAGTGGATCAGCAAGATGACAGCTGCTGCATTGAAATTGGGATTGTAATATGTCAGTTTCCAAACCATCACATATAATCCAGACAGAGACATAGCTTTCGTCTGCCTCGTTATGATTTCCCTGTGTCTGGTGCGGTTTGGGTCACATCTGTTGGCTGCATTCTCATCTTCATGAGATCTGCACTGGCTGATAGTTTAAAGCCCGTGTTTATCTGTGTCTGTGGTACTTATTTCCCTTCCCGGGAAGTCTCCAGAGAAGCCCCGTATCCCGTTATGTGGGCGTCTTGGTTTTATTAATCCACAGTTGGTGCCCACATTCAGGCCGCTCTGTGCTTCATGCTAGGATTTTAAGTGCATTCATTATGTATACCCTTTAACATTTATTATCTCAGGAAAAAAAATAATGTGACAAAATAAAAACTTAAGCCTACTTCCTGAATATCTCAAACTGATTTGAAACAGAACTACTCACAATAAATAAAACAAGCTCTTTGACTTGTGCATGTTTTATACTCATACATTGCTATGTTTCTCATGATAAAAGACGGAGAAATGCTGCTTCAATCCTTAAAACTTGGCTGGTGTCTAGATAAGAATTTAAACTTTCGTATGCCTGCCCATGTTCAAGCCTAGGAAATCCTTTTGCATTTCATCCATTGCTAATGTTTCATATCTGCTCATTGAATCTAACCCTTGATTTCTTTTGTAGACATATGTAATCTGAAGGCATGCAACATTTTGCAAATGTTGGCCCATATTTTTATTTCATAAGGTCTTATTTGGTCCGTCGACCAAGTTTTGATTACTTCCATATTGCTCTTAATTGCCTTAATATCCCCAAAGACTTTTCTATTTTGTGCATCCCTTTATCTTTGCTTCTTTTATCTCTTGCTGTGAGAGTACAGAATTGCTGACATACTCAATGTATTTAAATCCTGAGTGCGGCAGAAGACTTTTCAAATCTGTTTTAATTTTCCGATACTCAGCTGAGGACCATTACACATTCTGCTCAGTTAATCTGTTTTTAATCATATCCGTAAATGCTAAAGTTGCACATGAGACAAATGGTGTGTAAAGTAAAACCAGACAAAGTGTAGCGTAGCATATGTAAACTTAAATTCTTACTTTGCTCCTCCTATAAGTGTTACTGTCCGATACTTGTATAGTCTTGACTTACCATGGAATTTCTCTACAAAAGGTTTATGATATTCGGCTGAAAAAACATAGCTTTTTCATGTTTCAAATATTTGCTAATTATTACCCATCTCTTTGCTAACATAATGAGAATTGAGGAATGTGTGTGTTCGGTTCTGTTTCATAATGTACCAGCTAAGATGCATTCAGCTGCAGATAATTAATAACAGCATTAACAATGGCACAGACCACTATAAAGATAATTGTTTATGCAACACAAATTCCAGAGGCTTCGGGCTCCTTTCATCCTTTTGTTCTTCCATCCTTGGGTAGTCTGTGTTATCTCTGTTATAGTCACACCTCCAGGTATCATACCCTCACATGACAGTGTCTAAGCAGAAAGAGAAGGGGCAGGAGAAAAAGCTCTCCCCCATGCATGGCTGTCCCCTTTCATCAGGAGAGTCTTTCTTGGAAGCTCTAGGCAGTCTTCCCTTATGCCTTATCTAGCTTACAACTGGGCCCCAAGGTTACTCTTATACCAACTATGGGCAAAAAGGCAAGAGCTAAGCAAAAAGGCTTTGGCCAAGCATGATTATACTGGGCCTCTGCACACTACTGCTTGACCAGAGTCAGGGTTCTGTAAGCAAGTCTCAGGGTTCTGAGACTGGATGGTGCGGGGCAGGAAGGATAGCTGTTTGCCACACTTAATAACTCTGTTCAAGGTTCAAGTCATATTCACAGAGTTCAAGTCACTCCTGCTGTATTAAGACCTAAGAAGTCAGCAAAAAATGTTCTCTAGTGTTCCATATTGATACAGTATTCCTTGTATTTTAAAATAGCACATTTTAGTACATGATTTTCTGAGTACAACGGACACTATGAAATACACGATTCTACACATACAAAAGGAAAAAACAGACAAGGCCTGAAAATGAGGAGAAAAATTAAAAAGAGAGAAGGAAAAGTACAAAGACGAAATTGTAATGCATTTTCAATTGCAAAATCTCTTCTCTGGTATAACACATACACTGCTCTTTGTGTTTTGGACTGCCATTGGTGAATTATTTCCTCAGCATAAAACTCTGGAGTTCAGAGGGTGAAGGGTTACAGCCAGTAGAGTATAATTCTGCCGTGGAATCTGGCCAGTTATCTAAATGAATAAATATCAAAGTGTCTTCAACCATTAATCTCTGATTCTTTGTGGGAGCTTGGTCCTCTGTTTGTTCTGAGTTAGAACAAAAGTCAGTAGAAAAAGCTAATGTAGGGTAATAACACTTTAATTCTGAGCACAGCTCTGAGTTGACAATTAAATTCTCTTAGCTACTAATTCAAGGCTGGAGAAATGAATTACCCAAGACACCCTCTAGTTTTATTTTGAAATTTAAAGGAAGTATAGCCATTTGTATTAAAGTTCTCTTGGGCATAAGTGACATAAATTCACTTCAAACTAACGTAAGCAACGCAGAGGGTCAGGCGAAGAATATTGGAGTCGCACAGAGGCTCAAGGGGAAAACTCAATGAGCCAAACCCCAGAGGGCAGTAGTGACCTAACCCGGGGCACTGAGTGCCCCCAGGAGTCTTCTCATGTTTCTGTTTCTTTCTGCAACTTGGCTTCATTTTCTAGCTCATTGTTATTCACACAGCGGGGACCAGGGTGGTGGACAGCCTCTGGATCACATCCTTACAGTAATGCAATCAGAGAGGAAAGCACTCTTTTTCTCCAGAAAATGTTGGAAAAATTCTGAGAAAAAGACTCTGATTTTTCTAGCTTGGGTCATGTGACTGTGCTTAGAGCAGCCACCATCACCTCAGGTGGGGGGCGGGGACTGAGAAGGGTGAGAAGTCCTAGGATTGGCCCATCTCAGATTATGCTCTGCAGTCATGGTTAGGATGGCTAGGACTGCACCACACACTCCCTTTCACACACCCCCTCACTAGAAGCATGGGTTTGAAGAAATACTTCCTGAAGAAGGGGAGTTGTTCTCAGTGGACCAAAGGGTAAATGTCCACTACAACACAGATACTTAGCATGTGTCACTCTTAGAGTTTCTGATTTAGTAGTGTGGGTGGGGAACCAATATGGAGTGAGTGATGCTCACCTGGAGTTTTGTGCTGAGCTGGTGTGGGCTCAGCACACGTTAAAAAATGACCTTGTATGTGTGATCCAAAACAGCTGTGAGAACCAGTTTAAAAACTCAGGCCCTTGCAATCTTAAGCCTTACACAACTGTACTGAAACTGCTGTCCTATAAATCAGGTCGTCCAAAAAACTATTCCCTTCTACAGCCACATTTTTGCAGCTCATTCTTATCAACCTCTCTGTAGTGCTTTAATACTCACTTATTCATGTATTTATTCAATCATCAATAATATTGATAAATCCTAGGGATTATGCAAATGATAAGGTCCCTCTTTTCAGTGGTACTTTCATGTAAGAAACAGAAAATAAGGATGTAAACCAGAGAATGGATAATTTACTTGCCACTTGTAATATGTGCTATGAAGGAAATAAAGAGGATACTGTGAAAGAGAATAAGTGTTTATGAAAGAATATACCTTTGTCCATAATTCTCCTTAAAGAAAAAATTAAAAAACCCTCTCCTCAGTAACAGCTCTGGTGCCAGGCTCTCACTGGTCTGCCTCTAAGCTCTTGCATCTACTTTTCTCTGGATGTGTTTGCTTTCTTCTCCTTTTTTTGTGACATGGGCGTCCTCTGAGACCAAATAGTTAGGTAGATGACTTGAATTTTCTAGTCCCTCCTTCCTTATTCTGAGGGTCCTTCCTCATTTTTCTTCTGCTTCCTATTATTTCTCTTGCTAGGCATGGAAATTAAATTATTGATCTTACTCAAACCTCCTCCAAGTTAAATGCCTAAGAGAAATCAAAGATCCCTGCTGGAAGACAACTGGTTAGGGAGGAGGGGGAGAGTTTTGGGAGAGGCCTTCCCATACCTCTCATGTTGCCAAAGCAAAAACTTAGTCCAATTTCTCTGAGCAGACATGTAACATATCAGGATAAGGCAGCTCTTATTTTTCCATTTGTGTCCATTGTCCACTTGTATCACTTATTTTTGGTTATAAGTATACTGTTAATGCTTATGAACAAACATCATCATCAATTTTTTTTTTCAATATATAACAGCCGGTAAATAATGGTGTTAAAAAAAATCTCAGTGCTGTTTGAACTTGAGACAATTTTCTCTTATCACTGGACATTTTTAAACCCCTTTTTGTAACCTTCCTTGTCCTCCCCTGTAGATAAATGCCAGGCTGTGTGTGCTCACCAGGAACTCAGAGTCCAGGATGTGGACAAGCTCATCATGTCTTGGTTTCCATGTTTTCTCTCGCAATGAATCAGTGTTCACCTCATTTCCAAGCTCGTCCTCTGTTTTGTAGTAATGATCACCTGTCACCAAAATCTTGGTAGGGCTTCCCTGAATCCAGGCTGTGCTGATGTAAGTTATGGGCCGAAAGGACTTTGGGGTTTGGCAAATGACATTTTATTGAAAATATTTTTGTAATATTTATAAAGCATATTAAGTACTTTTACACTATTTTAAAAATAAAAGAAAATTACTTGGCAATAAAACATGTCTTCCAAGAAAATTGTTTTGAAAGTTGTGGACCAAGAGTCCCAAGAACAACTAATTAGATTCTTAGCCCTATAACCACAGTGTGATCAATCTCTCAGAGAGTGAGCCTTTATTAATTCTTCTCTTCCCTTTTTATCCCAGGCTACTCTCTCATACTTTGTTTTCTTTTCTAGTCTTCCCGCTGTTGTCATAATATTTTTTAGCTAGCAGGCTCAATTTTTCCAACTTAGTTAATGGGGCTTCCTTTATTGTGATAAACTTCTCTGAAATTTCTCGATTCCTCTATTTCTTAGGTCTGTCTGATAAGACAGCCAGCCCATCAAACAGACAATGGAGGGAATTTATTGAATGCTTACTCTGTGAACAGGAATGGCTGGGGTAAGATACAGACACATTTAGGATCCAGTTAGGAGGCAGGCTATAAACACATGAAAACGACAAAGAAACAAAGATGGAGTAAACAGAGTCAGTAAATGACTGCCAGATGGATAATCAAGGGATATCAGTTGAATCAGGTTCATTAGAGGAGACATTCTGGGAAGAGAGCAATTGAGAGTGAAGGATTGAAGGAAGGGCTGGAGCAGGACCAGCTGGGAGTAGGGGAGGGGCCTCTCTCTATTGCCTTGCAGTTATAATGAGGTTCACCTAAAGAGTTTGCTTCTAACTGCCAATTTAAGAGTAGTCTGTGCATCACTGGGACTCCTGAGTGCTGGACTCGTTTCAGAACCAGTGTCTAAAAGAGCTACTTTGTGTGAACACTCCCAAAGCGTCCGCAAGAATAAATCTTTAATGCTTCCCCATTATTTCAGAAGCAAGTCCAAACTCCTTACCATGAAAATCATGAGCTGTTGCAATCAAGCCAAATGCTTCCTTTTAACCCTGTTTTTCTTACCTGGGTCTTTACCACACTGAACATCTAGCAGTTTGTAGAATGTGCCAGGCATTCCCACACCTTCTTGCTTTTGTCTAAGCTGCAATCTTTGCCTTGAGCTTTTCTTTGTTCTCTGGTGGGGAAACACCTGCTGCTTACACTTCAAATGTCTTCTCCTCTCTGAAAACAGCCCCTGACTTCGTCTTTCAGATCTAAACATTCTTTCCACTGTGTTCTCCAAATGCATTGATCAGATCTCCTCTACAGACTTAGCACAGTATATCATCATTTGGGGGAGGACATGCCTTTAATACCTCACCATATTGTGAACTTTACAGGGCTGAGAGTATGTCTTATTATATTTATAGCCCCCATCCTAGTACCATCAGGGCAGGTAGAAGGTGTTTACATCGTGTACTAAACAAGAACCAATAATGAACGTTTTGTGGCACCTACATTCTTTTAGAACACTATTTCCCCCTTTACAAGTTCTTGATAATAAGAGAGATTTTATCATAGGGTTGAAGAGAATTTCAAAATGAATACATGTGTTTGGGATTATTCTTGGTCTCAAATTCTTTGGATACTTCCTATACCTGACTTGCTTTGGCAGTTTAAACACACAAAAATCTGTTAATGTTGCCTCAACTCACACAGTAGACTTTATTATTTCTTCTGCATGCTCATTGTGTCCACAAATATAGAAGTTCCAATAGACATCGGAATAAAAAAACAGTGAATGAATTTGATATTGCAAAATAAATAAAAGTATATGGGAAAGTTGGTTATTTTGTTTTTTTGCTACCAAAACATCTGTTTTACTTCCCCAACAATACATATAATCAATATCACGCATTTATCCTTTTCCCTACTCTTTGTGTATTTGATTTACATTTTAGGTTTATTCCTAAAAGTCTTACGTATGAGTACAAATATTCTTGCATATTATTGCTGAACCTATGGAAAGGATTGCAATGTAGATAATGGTTATGCACACATATGTATTTGTGTACATATTTGGGATTTAATAAACATTTATTGTCAACTCAGAGGTTTCAGAGCTAAGCACATTGAGTTCTGTTCTCAGAGGTTTAGTAATCTAGTGGTAAAAATAAGAATTGCTTTTCTGTAATTGAGGGGAAGCAAAGAAATCATGCCATGAAAATGATATAGGAAAAAAATGATGTGGAAGTTCTCCCCTTGGAAAAATGATGGGGTTTGGGAAGCTTGACATCTTGTCCTTGAAGAAGACAGGGAAAAGATACCTTGGGTACAACAAAAAGTGAACAAAGGCAGTAGGATGAAATAGGGCAGATTCTCTCTATTTCTGCCCTAGTAAATAGAGAGAGTTGGGAAGGCTGGGGAAAGGGAACCATTCCCTATTTAGCAATGAATTTGGTGTAGTAATAGGTATGGAGGCTCTGCCCTGATGTAATTATAGCAGTTTAGGTCTGAGGACAGGTGAGACAGGAAGTATGGAAGACTAGATCAGAGAAATAAGGGACACAAGAAATGGTAGCAGCAGGGTTGGCTCCAGATGATCACAACATTGGCAAAGTCAAGCTTTGAGAGCATTTATTTCTCTCACACACCACCCACTGTCATGGGTCAATGCTAAGTCTCTTTCTGCAGGAACTTGTTTAAAGTTGATTGTCCAGTAACCAGGAGGCAGCTGAGCATTAAAGTATGTGGAGCAAAAACTGATAGAGTTGCAAAGAGAAATAGATGAATTTAATATTTTTGTTGAAGACTTTAACACCTTTCTATCAGAAATGGATAGATCTAGCAGGCAGAAAATCAGTAAGGACATAGTTGAGCTCAATAGCACTTTCAGACAACTACATATAATTGACATCTATAGATGATTTCATCCTTCAACAGGAAATTACACATTCTTCTCAAGCTCACATGATACAGTCACTAAGATAGACCACATCCTGGGCTATAAAACACATCTTAACAAATTTAACAGAATAGAAATCATACAATGTCTGCTCTCAGACCACAATGAAATTAAACTAGAAATCACAAACTAAAAATATAGCTTAAAAAACTTCCAAATACTTAGAAATTAAACAATACACTTTTAAATAACACATAGGTCTAAGAAGAAAATTTCCAGAGAAATTAAAAATATTTTGAAATGAATGAAAATGAAAACATAACTTATCAACATTTGTGAGATGCAGACAAAGCAGTGTTTAGAGGGAAATTTGGAGCATTGAATGCATACATTAGAAAAGAAAAAAAGATCTAAAGTCAATAATCTAAGTTTCTACTTTAGGAAACTAGAAAAAGAGGAGCAAATTAAATCCAAAGTAAGCAGAAGAAAAGAATTAGAACAGAAATTAATGAAAGTAAAACAGAAAGTCATAGAGAATATCAATGAAACCCCAAACTGGTTCTTTGAAAAGATAAAAAAAAATTCATAAGCTTTTAGCCAGGCTAACTAAGGAAGAGAGAGAGAGAGAGAGAGAGAGAGAGAGAGAGAGAGAGAGGACACACAAAGTATTACTATAAGAAATGAAAGAGGGGACATTACTATAGATTAGTATAGATCCCATGGACATTAAAATGATAATATATAAATGTTACATGAACAACTTTATGCCCACAAATTTGATAATCTAGATTAAACGAACCAATACCTTGAAAGATATAATCTACTAAAACTCACAAAGAAATATGCAATTTAAATAGGTTTATATCTATTAATAAAACTGAACCAATAATCAATAACTTTCCAAAATGGAAAGCACCAGTTCTAGATGGGTTCACAGGTAAACTCTACTAAACATTTAAGAATGAAATGATAACAATTCTCTATAATATCTTCCAGAATATAGAAGCTAAGGAAATACTTCCTAATTCATTTTATGAGACCAGAATTACTCTAATAACAAAACCAGACAAAGACATTACAAGAAAAAAACAAAACTACAGATCAACATCTCTTATGAACACAGATGCAAAAATCCTCAACAAAATATTAGTAAATAAAATCCAACAATATACAAAAAGAATTATACACCATGATCAAGTAGGATTTATCCTAGATATGCAATGGTGGTTCAATATTCAGCTGATTCAAAAATCAATGAATGTAATCTATCACATCAACAGGTTAAAAAAGAAAAATCATACGATTATCTCAATAGGTGCAGAAAAAGTATTTGACAAAATCCAACACCCATTCATAAAATCTCTTGGAAAATTAGGAATAAAGGAGAACTTCCTCACCTTGATCAAGTACATCTACAAAACCCCACATACTTAATGGTGAGCAACTCGAAGCTTTCCTGCTAAGGTGAGGAACAAGGCAAGAATGTCCCTCCTACCACGACTTTTCAATATTGTACTGGAAGTCCTAGCTAATGCAATAAGACAAGGGAAAAAAGTATGTATATTGATATAGAAGACATAAAACTATCTTTTCGGGTGGCATAATTGTCTTTGTAAAGAATCTGAAAGAACTGACAAAAAATCCTCTGGGACTAATAATTGATTATAGCACATTTCAGGATTCAAGATTAATATACAAAAGCCAATTGCTTACCTATATGCCAGTAATGAAGAAGTGAAATTTACAATTAAAAACCATATCATTTACCTCCCTCCCAAAATAAAATACTTAGGTATGAATTTAACAAAATACATATAAGATCTGTATGAGAAAAACTACAAAGCTCTGATGAAAGATAACAAAGAATAAATGGAGAGATATTCCATGTTCATAGATAGGGAGATTGACTATCACGAAGATATCAGCTTTTCACAACTTGATCTATCTATGCAATCTCATTAAAAATTTCAGCTATTTTGTGGATAGTGACAAATTAATTCTAAAGTTTATATGGAAAGACCCAGAATAGCCAACTCAATGCTGAATGTAAAGAGCAAAGTTGGAGGACTGACACTCTCTGACTTCAAGAGTCAGTATTATGCTACAGTGGAATTGGCAAAACAGTAGACAAATAGGACAATGGAACAAAACAGAGCTCTGATATAGGCCCATAACAATGCAGTCAACTGATCTTTGACAAAGGAGGAAGGGCAATACATTGGGATAAAGATAATCTTTTCAACAAATGGCATGGGAACAACTGAACATCTACATGCAAAAAAAAAAAAAAAAGAAAAGGAAAGAAAAAATGAGTAAATGAATTATTGACACAGATGTTGTGATGACAAAATTTAAGTCAAATTGTATCAGACCTAAATGTAAAACACAAAACTATAAAATTTTAATACTCAACAAAAAGAAAACAACCATATTTAAAAATATCCAAAATACCTGAACAGATATCTCACCAAAGAAGATATACAGCCACCAATAAGCATATAAAAAGATGTTCAATGCCCTATGTCATTAGGGAATTACAAATTAAAATAGCAATGCAATACCAGTACATACTTACTTGAATGGCCAAAATCTAAAACACTTGACAACATCAAGTGGTAGCAAAGATATAGAGCAACAGGAATTCTCATTCATTCCTGGTGGGAATGCAATATACTCTTACCATATGATCCAGCAATTGCAATCCTTGGTATTTACCCAAATGAATTGAAAACTTTTATGTCCACACAATAACCTGCACATGGATGTTTATTGCTACTTTATTCATAATTGCCAAAATTTGGTAGCAACTAGGATGTCCTTCAGTAGGTTAATGGGTAAATAAATTGTAGTACATTCACATAATGGAATATTATGGAGCACTCAAAAGAAATGAGTTATTAAGCCATCAAATGAAATGGAGAATGAATACTTAAACACATATTACTAAGTGAAAGAAGCCCATCTGAAAAGGCTATATACTGTATAATTCCAACCATATGACATTCTGAAAGGGTAAAACTATGGAGACAGTAAAAAAGATTAGTGGTTACTGGGGATTGGGGGCAAGGAAGAATAAATAGAACAGAGGATTTTTAAGACAGTGAAATTGTTTTGTGGGTTATTATAGTGGTGGATACGAGTACATGTGATTCTACATTTGTCAAAAGCCATAAAATATACAACACCAAGAGTGAATCCTAATGTAAACTATAGACTTTTGGGTAGTAATGATGTATCAATGTAAGTTCATCAGTTGTAACAAATGTTCCACTCTGGTAGGAATGTTAATAGTCGAAGAGGTTACACATGTGGGGTTTTATAGAAACTCTCTGTACTTTCTACTCAATATTGCTAAGAACCCAAAATTTCTCTAAAAAATATAAAGTTTTAAAATAAAACTACCTAAATATAAAAGCATATGCAAGTGCCCTTTAAAGAACTTGAAACATGCTAAGAGAACACAAATTATAACCACATTGAGATATCTTTTTTTAACCTCTCAGATTGCTATAATTCAAAATCTAAATGGCATGCTCACTGAGGCTGTGGGGCATTCTCAGACATTGCACAATGGAATGCAAAAATGCTACAACTCCTATGGAGGGGAGGCTGACAAAGTGGCACACAGTGACATATATCATTAACCTTTGATCCTGCAAAATCTCCACTATGAATTTGATGACACAGCTACAGAAAGAAAATAACATATGCACATCTCTAGAAGGCTGGTGAATAACTTATGTTACATCCATAAAACATAACACTATGTAGTTATTACAAACACACAAAACCAAAAAAGGTCCTTATGATACTAGTTGAGTTATAGTATACATTAAGTTAAAAAAGCAGGATGAAAACGTTATAGCGTGAGTGCTTTATTTTCTGCAAAAAGAAATACATAAAGATCAATCTGAAAATAATGAAAATGTTTATCTAACACAGTGCATTGGGAGAACGGTGATACCAATGGAAATTTCTTTGCAAATACATTTTTATATGGCTTTTTAAAAAATTACATAAATATTTTAAATATTCAAAAATTCAATTTGATGAAAAGGGTTGAAAAAAATGACACACTTTATTTATAATTAGTAACAAAGGGACTTAACTGTATAAGAAGTTTTTTATATAATGGATCAGAGAAAATGATACAGTTAAGTAATTTTTGTGCACAAAACTCTGTACATCGTTAGCGGGATGCAGTACAAGGACATGAACAATGCAATCAAATCTTGCACTTTACTTATAAGTTTTGTTGTTATTAAGGATATTGGTGTTGTACTGGAGCAATGTAAATATATTGATGATTTTGGAAACAAAAAACAGAGTTTCCATTGTGGAAGAAGAGAGAAATAAAGATGGAATGTGGAAGGTGAAGAAGAATCTGTGGTGGTAGATTTCAATTAGGGGTATCAGTATGAATGTGTATGAACTCATTATTAAAACATTTTATAGTGATTTTAAAGGTTTATGGCATTTACTTCTTTGGTTACTTCTTTTGAAACTTAGGGGTATATCTTCCTCAACCTCGCATCCCACCTCATTTCTGTTTATCAAAATGCCTGGAGCCAGTTACACCCCAGCTGCAAAGAGCACACCTAGAACCCAGACCCTAGTTTCTACAGCATTCTCCACTAACAGGAACCAGGTTCCTCAGAGAAAAGGCTGATTCTTCCAGGTGGAAAGGAAATGTACAGGATAAGCCTCGGACACTATGTGTCAGAAATCAAGAAAATGCTCAGTTGCACATGGGGTTAGGTCAATAGGACAAATGGCCTAGCCTGAAGGGCTTCCACCAGAGAAGTTATGGATAATTCAGCACCCAAATTACTACTACTACTACTACTACTACTACTACTACTACTACTACTACTACTACTACTACTAGCAGCAGCAATGGATTGAAAATATGTGGGAAAGAAAACCAAGAAATCATAGTGAAAGAGGGAAACAATAGATTGGGGAGAAGGGGAGAAAAATACAGGGGTAAGATTTTCTATTTAGAGGAATGTCATATAATAAATCTAGACTGAATGATATAATTAGAATAATACCATTTTGCACGTTTCCACCATAATAAGTGATTCAGGCAAGGACTATAAATTGATGATTAAACTATTGGGTGAAGTTTATTGGGAAATAAGATCTTCATGCAATCTTGAAGTATCATTCCTTAGATTACTTATTATTTATAAAGAGAAAATTATAGTCCTATCATAGAGATATCTGGCATTCTCTAACCTAACTAAATGGCCAAATTTCACACTATTAATAGTGTGACAGCCTGACATAAGTTTATTTTGATATGATGTTTCTCTTGATATACAACCCACCTCCTTAATGTTCCTAACAAAAATCTTCAACTTGAGTTTAATTATGAGGAATATGAGGTATGATCAAACAGTACAGTGAATGTTTAGATTAAAAAAAAATAATTACAGTAAAACACACATTGCATTAATCCCCCTCAAAATACCCCTCCTCACTTTGAACACACTTATTCCATCGTTCTTGCCACTTTCTGAAGCAGCTCTGGAAGTCCTCTTTCATGAGTGTCTTTAGTTGTGCTGTTGTTTGCTGCCTCGATGTCCTGAATGGATTCCAAACATTTACCTTTTATGATCATTTTGACTTTGGGGAAGAGCCAGAAGTCGCATGGTGCCAGATCCGGTGAATAAGGTGGATGAGGACATACTGTAATGTTTTTATTTGACAGAAATTGCCATACCAGAAGTGATGTGTGACATGGAACCTTTCCGTTGTGATCAATAAATACGGTGAATGCTACTGCCAAGTGCCATCCAATGGAAAGGCAGGGATCTTCAATATGGAAAGCAGTGCATTGAACCTTAGTAACAGTGTGTGACAAGTTTCAACCTGTTCAGTGCAGTCAGTCAGGTGTGAGCTAAGGTTGACAGAAGGTGTGTTTTAAAGTGTGTCCTAAATCATCCCCCATCATGACAATGCTCCGTGTCACACATCGCTTCTGATATGTGGCACTTTCTGTCAAATAAAACCATTATGATGTGTCCTCATCCAACTTATTCACTGGATCTGGTACCATGTGACTTCTGGCTCTTCCCAAAGTCAAAACGACCATGAAAGGTAAACGTTTTGAACTGATTCAAGACACTGAGGCAGCCATGACAGTGCAACTAAAGACACTCACAAAAGGACTTCCAGAACTGCTTCAGAAAGTGGCAAGAATGATGGGTTAAGTGTGTTTGAAGTGAGGGGGAGTATTTTGAGGGAGATTAGTGGCAAGGTGTCTTTTACTATAATATATATTTTTTAATCTTAAACATTCACTGTATGTTTAGATCATACCTTGTACATCAAACTTATTCAGAATGTGTGATATTAGATAGCTGACCTGAAACTCTTCAGGTCAAAACTATTCTGAAAATCAGAGAAGGTGAGGGCAATGTTTTAGATCAAGAAGGTATCAGCAAACATTTTCTTTAAAGGGCAGATAGCAAATGTTTCATGCTTTGTGGATCACACAAGCTCTCTGTTCAATATTCTTCTTTGTTTTTGTTTGTTTGTTTGTGATGTTTGGTTTTATAACTCTTCAAAAAATATAAAAAGCCTTCTTAGATTGAGATAGAAGAACAAATCCTGGATTATCCCAGGGGCTATAATTTATTGACTGCTCTTCTAGATTTAAAGGAAAATGAAAAAAATAACAGCCAAATGCAATTTGAGAACCTTGACTAGATTCTGGATTCAAAAATAAACCAGCTATAAAAGTCATTTTTGTAATAATGGAGAAATGTAAATGTGGTTTACATATGAGAAGATATTTTTGAATTATTGTTGGTGCCTTTTTAGCTGTGATGATGGTGTTGTGTTTATACTGGAATATATCATTTTTAGGCAATGACTCTAAAGTGAAATGTCATGATACCTGTGTTGGGGAGGAAAATTTTTTCTCTATCTTCCTAGATTCTTTTGACTCATTAAATAATTAAATTGATGTAAGACAGATTAACAGGAGAAAAAAAATAGCTATGTATGTATGGGAGTTCCATAAAAATATAAGACTGAAGAATAAGTTGGATAGTTGAGGCTTATTTGGCATCCTAAGCTAAGGAAATGGCATAGGGTCCTGGGGTTTCAGAGAGGAGAAGGATAATTCACAAGATAATAAAAAGAGCAGATGTTCAGTAATTAGACGTTTGTCCTGTCATATAGGTAGGTCATTCAGATAAAAGTTATCCTGGTAACAGCTCGCTCTCTCTCTCTCTCTCTCTCTCTCTCTCTCTCTCTCTCTCTCTCTCTCTCTCTATGCCAGGCTCACATCTAAATGATTTTAGATAGTTAAAGGAGAGGTAAAAAGTTTTTCTTGAGTCTGCTAGGTCTTTATTACTTTTAGCTCAAAATAATCCACATTGGTATATTTTGGGGTCATGTATTCTGTTCCCCTTCAACTGCAACTTGCTTTTAAATGTTTTAGGGAAAAGAAATAGAAATAAAAGATACTAGGATTCAATAAATGTTCTTAAATGATTGGATGGAAGTATATCCAATTTACTCAGTCTTTTCCAAAAATGCTTGAAGAGATGAAAGATCATAAAAATCAATCACCAGATTGCAGGAAGGAATGGACAATAGCAAGCCTTTGGAACTGAGTTTAAATTTGATTTATTAGTATTTTAAGATTTGGGACATACATGAGCAATCATGGAGGAAAAAAGAAAATAATTAGCTTTAGAGCAAAAAGGAAGTATTAAGAGAAATCATAATGACAAATTATTTTTTTTGAGTTTCAAATCAGAATTCTGGATCTATAAGCACTTTACTCAAACCTGATCCTTTTGCAGATAAGGAAACCACTGCCTAAAATGGCTTTGTTATGTTTCCAAATTTATTAAACAGTTAGTGTAAAAGATCAGGAACTACAATGCACAGTACACATGTCTTTCCACTGTACTGTGGCTGCTTAGTATAGCTCAAAGTTAAATATTTAATAAAGCCCTCACTTAGTCAATTTGGAAGATTAGACTTTTTACCAATCTCTTTAACACAGCAAAGCGCTTAATAGTTTTTTCTCTACTTGTGACTATCACTGTGTTGATAGACAGAATGAATAAGAAGTTGAGCAATTAACTGGAAGTTATACAATAAATTCAGGTTATATAAGCAAACAATTGGATACATGTGTTCTAAATATCCTGCCTCTTGCCTCTCGCATAAACACTACAAAACAAAATTAGAGGGCACTTAGCACTATGAAGTCAGACAAAGGGACCCTAGCTTTTTTGTTTGTTTGTTTATTTGTGATTCATATTGCAAAGCACAGGAGATATGTCAAGAAGCCTATCTGCAAAACTCCGAATGTCTTGTAGAGGCTCCTCCATGAATCAGAACAGCTTCTTTCCCTCTCTGTTCCAAATAAAGTGGAACTCGATGGCACCCAATGGATGACTAAAATGTACCACACTCGAAGCTAAGAAAAAGAAGAGGTGGGACTAGGAGAGGAAAGAATTAGAGGGCTTTAGGCACATGGAATCCATGGTGGAAAGAGACTCAACAGAGAGCAAGTGAAGTGGAAGATTTTTCTTCCCCTTAGGACAACAAGAGGGATGCTTTCATGGTTGTCTGACTGAGAGTGAAGAACCCAGGTGCTTTGAAGACCCACTTAAATTTTCTGGATGGGAATTCCCTCCAGTTTTATATTCAAAATTACTTTTTTATTTGAAAAAAAAAAATGGAATTGCAGGGATTTGTATATTGATAGTGTCCTTAAATCTCTAGTATAGAATCATTAAAGTTCTAATTGGGTTATATTATAGTTTGACATCCAAGGACACCTGTATTAAAAGGGGTTTCTGTGTAGTCTGTGCTGCAGATATCTTTGATGTCTTTACCAAAAGATGTCTTTTCAATATAAAAAGAAAGGAGCAGTGGCTGTCTGCGGCTGCCTTCAGTGTGAGAATGTGCTGGAATATTTTATTGTTGGGTTGGCATTGAAGTCTGCTGTGAAATGATTTTTATGGATGCTATTTCCTGGGAGGCTCACAGAACTGAGAATTGCATGTCATGAGGCCGTGATCCCAAGGAGCAGAAATCAAATAAATAAAGGTCTTGGGGAATTATGGTCTACTGGATATATTTTCTTCCCAAAATGAGTCCATAGTTCACTTTGATGGTGTGTTTAAATGGATCATATGAGAACAGAAAAATACATCTATCTTTAAGTGGTAACAAAGTTCCATTTAAGACTTTCCCCCATAAAAGTAATAAGTGAGGTCTAAAATTCCAACAGAAAAATAAGACAAAAAAGAGAATAGCTACTATACTAGAAGGACATGGTTTAATATATTGTTTTAAAGCTTTTGATTTAATGATATTCACATTTAGGAAATGGGAAATAGCAATTTAGAGCTTACTATTTCATAAGGGTATATGCTTGAAGGTTCTTTTCTAACAGTTATATTCAAAGGTTAATTGCAAGAAGAAAAAGCCAAAATAGGTTAGTTATAGTTGCAGAGCCAGGAGTCTGCTTTACCTTGCCACAGAAAGGAGAGAACTACTAGTTATGCTCTGGGTCAATGCAATCATCTCTATAGCAGAATAATTTGGGATTTTAAAAACATAGATTCCCACACCCTCACCCCACAGAAATTCTGGGCAAATGTTCAGTAGGCCCAGCTCAAGAAAATTTTATAATTATCTTTCAGATAATTTTAAGGTGGAGGCATACTTTAGAACACAATGAGAGAAAATAATTAACAAAAGCTTCATATTCAAATGAGACACAGACATCCTTCAGACATTCATATTCTGACAGACTATTAAATTGACTCATTCAGTTGCTAATGACAATGAATTGGGCAACCTTTTGCAGTATGGATTAAAACTTTAAATGACTGGGGACAATTTGGGGCCATGAGCAGAACACAACTGATTAAAATCTGAAAGTAATAAATACAGGATTTTTCAATTTTTTTGCAAAAAGGAAAAGAAACTTCTGAGTAAGCTTTGCCTACCAGAGTGCTGTGAGGGTCAAATGATGTATTTGATGAGAAAGTACCTATACAAATATTAATAAAAAAATTAATCATTGCCAAGCAGAAGTAAATGCTCAATATATATGCTTTCAATGGATATCAAGCATTTAAAACAATTTGTTATCCTATTGTATAGAACTTCTAATTATAATTTGCTATCATATCGTATAAAACTTCTACAAATCTGCTGTTAAAATGAGGTGAATAACAACAAACTCAGACATTGCAGGAGATAATGTTAGATCTCAAAATTCAAGCGAATGAAGGATATTATGGTAGAATGCATAAACAAAGACAGTGCTAACATATACAAGTTGGTATAATTATCTATGGCCCTTTTAAGAATACATTCTAAACTCAAGACTAAGGTCCCTGACCAGCATGCAAGGCCAGAATTCTGGAGCCTCCAAGTATCAAAAATAATTAGGACAAGAATAATGATTTCAGTAAGAATAACAATATGAGGTGTGATAATTAAGTTTGTGAACTTGTTGCAATGATGTTGCTAACCTTTTTTGATATCAGAAGGATTATTCATTATGAATTTGTACCAACTGGACAGTTAACCAAGTTGACTATTTGGAAGTGCTGAAAAGGCTGCGTGAAAAAATTAGATGACCTGAACTTTTCACCAGTTCATGGCTCTTGCATCACAACAATGCACCAGCTCACACGGTGCTGTCTGTGAGCAAGTTTTTAGCCAGTAAACAAATAACTGTATTGGAACATCCTCCCTATTCACCTGATCTAACCCCCAATGACTTCTTTCTTTACCCAAAGATAAAAGAAATAATGAAAGAAAGACATTTTGATGACATTCAGGACATCAAGGGTAATATAATGACAGCTCTGATGGCCATTCCAGAAAAAGAATTCCAAAATTGCTTTGAAGGGTGCACTAGGCACTAGAGTCAGTGCATAGCTTCCCAAGGGGAGTACTTTGAAGGTGGTTGTAGTGATATTCAGTAATGGGATATGTACCACTTTTTCTAGAATAAGTTTGCAAACTTAATTGTCTGACCTCATATGAGGGCATAATACAAATTGTTCTACCTGCACTGTGTTGTACAGCTGAAACTAATTCTAAAAAATGTGTATTTCACAATAAAAAATAATAAAATAAAGAAAAAAAAACCCAAATTGTTTTACCTGCTCTTACTTCTTTTATTCCCACATATCAGTGGAATAATTTTTTCCCCATTAAAAACAAGGCTAAGTAACTCTTCCAAGGGCATGCAGATAATAGCTAACAGAGCTAACTCTGAGCCCACTTGGTAACTTTAATTACCACTCCAGCATTGTAGTTAAAATGAGAGAAGACACAGGCCCCTCTTTTAGTCATGAGGTCATCACCAAATTCTAAATGTAAGCAGTGCTGCTCTGAGGGGTCTATGAATCTTCAGGGTTCCTTTATAATCTGTGGACTGCAAGAGCAAGGACTCAGATTTTAGGAGAGCTGGTTTTGGCACCTTCTCCCAGTAGGTAAATTTTGGAGGGGGATAGAGAAAAGAGAAAATTAGCATCTATGCATGAGACAGGTATGGAAGTAGCTTAGTCAGCCTGCCAATTCAAGCTTCCAGAGGGGCCTTTAAGATGGCTGAAATGATTGGCTGCTTTTTTTGTGTCCCACTTGCTGGACTGTGCTCATCTGGAGAATAAAAATGTGGACAAAAGACGTTTTTTTCTCTGAATGAGAGAAAGATGAATAGGACTGTTACTAAAAAATGTTTCCCCCGTTTGACTGTAATTGGATATTTTAGTAATCCACCCAGAATTATTATTATTTTTTTAAAGATTTTTATTGGGGAATTGGGGGGATGGGAACAGTGCTGGGGAATTG
>NW_017731371.1:3184433-3234072 GCF_001890085.2 Hipposideros armiger
TTCAGCATCTTAGCTGTGGAGGGCAGTGTCACTGGCCCTCATATGTGGGATCCGAACCGGGGCCCTCTGGCATCCCAAGCGAGTTCTTAACCATTGCGCCACTCGGCCGGCCCCCAGAATTATTTTTAAAAAGTCTTCAAAAATCAAAGACCACACAAAAATATTTAACGCACTTTCAAGTAGTTATACTAGTAATCTTCCTGGCTACACAATTCCCAGATGAGCAAAAATTATGATACAAGGTTTGGAAAGAGGAGCTGCCATTTACTCTAGTCATTCCCAGAGAGATCTATCAAGTGAATATGGTAAAGCAGATAGCCACATTCTCATCTGCAAACTTTTCTGTGAATTGAAATTCATTTGCAGTATGTAATCTCTTTTTTATTAGCGTACTCCAAGTCAAATAGGAAACAGCAAGAAAGCAAGATTTTAAAAAATAATGGAAATATCAACATAACTATTCTACTTGACCTTTGCTATAGCTATATTAATAGACACCTCAAGATACCCAAACTCAAACCTCAAAACTAATCTCTCTCTCAAGTGCCCTCTCATCACTCACCCCACCTACCAACTTGCAAAGTTTCTTCTCATCCTCATTCCATTTAAAAGTGGTTTGAGCATTCAGTTTGTGAAAGACAAAATGCTCCCCACAATGAAGGAGGTGAATCTCTGTCCTCTCCTCCAGTATCTAGATATTTAGTCAAAAAATAGTACTGGCAATTTCAAAACCCAAAAGACTCTCAAATCTTTTTTTTCTCCTCCATTCTCAATGTCACTGACTATTTGATTCAGGTTCAACACACCACTGGCTTGGACTTTTACAGCTGTCTCTTATTTCCCCAACTGCCTGCATATCGCGAGTTCATCTTCTAAACTGGTATTACAGTTTTGTGTTTTTAAAATCTAAAATCACAAATCTAATCATTATAGTTTCCCAGTTAGAACACTCTACTGTATCCTCATGCCCTTGAGGATAAAGTCTTAATTCCCCAGCAAGTTATTTAGGATTCTTCATAATCTGTTCTCAATGGTCCTCATTCTCTGTGGCCATCTTGAGCCCTCCACGCCCACTCCTTAGACACCAGTGGTGCTGGGCTGTGTATACTTCTTTAAATCAGTGACTCTCAAACTGAAGTGTGAATCAGAATCATCCAGAGGACATGCTAAAAACATAGGCTGCTTGGACTCACTCCAAGAGTACCTGATTCAGAGGGTCTGAATTGGGGCCTGAGTTTGCATTTCTCACTAGGTCCCAGACGATCCTGATGATGCTGGTCTGGAGACAACACTTGGAGAATCAGGTCTCCAAAGTGAGTCAGATTTTCAACTATGGGAAAACCTTTGACTCAGCTCAAAGTCATTTTTGCTTCCTTTTTTGGTGAGGCCTTTTTTGACCACTCCTTAAGTTGACGTACACCTTTTCCTAGCTTTATAAGCATTATTTATAATACAAAGAGCTATGGTTTGTTAACCTGGCTGTCTTTGACTATAAGCTCCTTAAGGGTAGAGAGTATGTTATATTCATTTTTATATTCCTAGGCTTAGTACAGTGGAGAAGAACTCAATATCCTTTGCTGAGTGAATGAATGAATGAATGTTGGCAGTATAATATCTGTGTTCCTGATGGAGCCATTTTCCAGATATAGAATTGGCCATGGTGTCTATTAACTTTGAAAGCTTCTGGGTACATGTATTTCCGTGACCTTTTGATAACATTTCATAGCTTTTAACAATTCACCAAAGGGAATTTTAAAACAACCCTAATCTTACATTCTAATGAACAAAAGAAACATATATGACAGGTAGTCAGAAACCAGTCTGATGAAATTCAATACAATATGAAACAAAAGACTAAAATCATCCTGGAAGTTTGATGGGCCCCTGTCTCACATCATCTCTTCACTGACGGTATGGCTACCCAATGAAAATGTAACTGGGATATTGTGTCACTTATGGGAAAAACATCAGGTAAATGAAAAAACATTCAAAATAGTGACCGAGCAAGTAGATGACTTACTGTTTCACCTTCAACTGGTTATTTGTTCATGGTATCAACAGAATATATATAAATGTATATGATCCATAGAGTTAAGGAAAGGATTCTATGAGAAGGCTGAACTCTTTTCTTACTTTTAACTCATGATCCAAAGTCACAGATTAGGCCAAAAAGAGGCTGGAATAAAAATCTTCTACTTAATTGTACACCGGGTAATTGGAATTCTTGCTCAGATGTTTAGAAGACCACTTTCCAATATACAAAAAGTGAGTGAAAAACAATTTTAAGACCCAGAGTGTGAAAGCAGGACAAGTTCATGAATGCTGATTGGTGTGGTGAGATGAGGTGGATGGGAGTGGGTGGTGGGGTTGGTCAGGGGAGCTGGCCCCAGACTGTGAAGGACCCTGAATGTCATGCCAAGGGGCCTGAATTTGATCCTGCAGGCATACGGGAGCCACTGACCTAATTCCAGATTGGGAATGAGAGAAAATAGAAGCAGAAAGACTAATTATATAAGATTGGAACCTGAGCCAATGCAGAGCATTGAGGTTGGTGAAGAATATTTGAAAGAAAGAATATATAGAACTTAGTTACTGTATCAGTCAGGGTTCTCCAGAGAAACAGAACTAAGAGAAGACTCAGGGAAGAGATGATGCTGCAATTCAAGTACAAGTAGAATTCCTTTTTGCCTAGTGGTGGGAGAGGTCAGTTTTTGTTCTATTGAGAGATTTAACTAGTAGATGAGACTCACCAATGTTATGGAGGTATGTGCTTTACTTGAAGTTTACCAATTTAAGTGTCAATCTCATCGAAAAAAACACCCGGGACAGAAATATCCTGAATAATGTTTAACCAAATATCTATGCACCCTGGTCCAGCAGAGGCGACACATAAAATGAACCATCACAGTGACCAATGGGATGGAGAACTAAAGGTGAGGAAAATAAAGGATTGGGTGGCTCTGTGGCTTTTAGCTTTGATATTTGAGTAAACGGTGATGCTTTTATCTAAGACAGGAATCTTGAAAAGAGGGGCAAATTTTGGTGAGAAGGACGTTTTCATTATTCAAGAAATATTTATTGATCATCAAGCTTACATCAAGTACTAAGCCAAAAAGTTATTTTGGGTGTGTGTGTGGGAGGAAACAAACATATAGAAAACATCATATAAGTGAAACTATTAATTACACAGTGACTAAAAATGTGCTTTAGAGTCAGGGACACTGAAGTTGTGGAACTTGGACCAGATACTAACATCTAAGTCTCAATTTGCTCATCTGTAAAGTTAGATTTTCTGAGAATTAGAGATTTATATATAATAATTATAATAATTTAATTATTATATGTATATATATATATATATATAAAATTTCCAACCCCCCACCCCCAAATCTCAGAAAACCTGATACTGGCACTTAGTAGTTCATCAAAAAGCATCTCCAGGAAGATTTAATTTTGTTTTGGCTGTATTGATTGTTGTAACTAATGTAGAATGCTAAACAAATGTGAGACATATATTCCCCAGTGCCATGACAGTCTCAGGGGACATGGTTACAGGAAGTGTACTAAGTGACTGTGTCTTCTGTTATAGTATGCTAAATGGCACCCTGGTGGCTTGGAGCAGATAATATAGCTCCCAAGGGAATTTTTCAATGTTTGAACCAGGGAATAAAATTTAGGCACTAGTCTCATTAGGGCCTATTGTTTAAGGGGTATAATAGTGCAGACATAATATTTTATTAGAGTTCATAAATATTATACATGTTTAAAATCTAGAAAACAAATTCAGTCCCCTCTAAAATAATTTAATTAAAGCTGCTAAGATTACATGTTAATATACATACATATATACAAACTTAGTTAATCAGTATGGAAGTAAATGTAAGACCAGTTAATATAATAATTCAGTATAGTTTGACTATTCCTTAATGAATGGGTAATACAGCGTGGATAAATTACAGATGTTTCAAAATCAGAAATGATGCTCTAAAACAGGGCTCATAAAACTAGGGCCCATGAGTCAATTCTGTTTAGCTGCCTGTGTTGTTACATAAGTTTACTGAAACACAGCCACACTCATTTGTTTAGTTATATCTATGGCTGCCTTCACTCTACAATGGCAGTGTTGAGTAGTTGAGATAGAGACCGTATGGCCAGCAAGCCTAAAATATTTACTCTCTTGTGCTTTAGAGAAAAAGTTTATTAACCCTTCTCTAAAAAGATTTTGGAAACTTTACATTGCCATATAGTTTGAAAAAGCTAAAATGCTGTAAAAATCCAGGCATACGGAGCATCTCTAAGTGCCTTATGCTGATTAGATGTAGATTGGAAGGATGGTAAGATTGGAGAAAAACTTGAGAGTATGAACAGCATTTAAAGGTCATAGCTGAGGATCCACTTCCTGCTTGTTTTTGTCAAAGAGAAACTCAAGCCCTGGTGTGCCGTTTCTTCCAAATTTGGAAACTCAAGCCCCAAGGTTACCATTTCTTTAATCAAATTTCCAGGTTCTGAGTCATCTCCAGGATAAGCCAAAGAGGTCTGGCCACCATTCGCCACCTCTGGCTTAGGAAGTAAGGAAAATAATGTTGTGAGACAATAGATAAGAAGTGGAATGAAGAAAGGACATAGCCGATTCTGATTTTACAGATGGTTTTCCCTCCTTTATGCAAAGGCCTCAGTGCACAGATTCAATCTGTGCGCTATGAAGAATGATAGACAGCATGGAAGGAGAAAAGCACCAGGCAAATCCATCAATTTCAATATAAACCCCATCAGTTCCAAGGAGATGATGTCTGAAGACAGGGAGGACAGAGACATGGCAATACCTGCAGGAGGCTGAGCAACTGAAAGAAGTAGAAAAAATGCTCTTACCTGAGCTGCCAAATCACAGCAGATGGTGTGATATAAAGGGAGATAAACATTAAGGCCTGGAAAGCAAGCAATTCATCCTGTCAGCTTTCAAGGGCTGGTGCAGCTGAAAGATCAGCCCAAGAACTAGACAGCAACTGAACTACAGCAATGTTTGACAACAGTCAAACCTGTCTACTGGACGGGCAATGGAGGGTAACCTGCCAGGGACGGAGAAATCTCTTTAGCAATGGGAAGGACCCCCAAAAGTGCTTAGAGTTAAAGGGCAGATATTAACCAGATGTGAGAAAGTGGAAAGAAGGTAGCACTTTCTATACAGCAAAACCGAACTGGTAGATAAATGAAGCAATCACCCTCTTGAGGTAGAATACAGAGGAGTTGGATAGCTTTGGGCTTGGAGAACCTGTAGATTCTGGGATGCTTTTCCTGGTTCCTACCTCCCAAGATGACATGGAAACTTGAGTAAGTCACTCTCTGAAGCACTGGCAGGATAGTCGAGTTGGAGGGCTGATTTTGCAGTATGGCTTTGAGAAATATTTATGCCATTTGTTCCATAAATATTTGTTTAGATAAATGCTTGACCATGTGCCAGACACTATCCTTGGTACTGAAGCTAGAACAGTGAACAAGATCAAGTTCCTACCCTCCTGCAGCTTATATTCTATCAGGGGAGACACCACTTTATAGCTACGTGGCCCAGTCTTCATTTTTCTCTTTTATAAAAGAGGGTATAATTATACTTGTATTTACTTGTAGGATAGTATGATAAATTTTGAGAAATTTCTATAAGGCAGAGTAAAATGTCTGTCAGAATTACTACAACCATTAACATTCATATACCTATTTTCCTAGGCTCTGCTGGTGCTATCTTGCTAATAAATAGATTTGATGATGCCACTCCCTATTTTGACATCTTTTTATTATCTAGAGCAGGATCAGCCAACTTTTCTTGTAAAGGTTTAGGTAGTAAATAGTTCAGGCTTCAGTGGGCCATGCTATCTCTCTTACAACTATTCAACTCTGCTGCTGCAGTACAAACACAGCCAGAGAACATATATAAATGAATGTGAGTAGCTGTTTTCCAACAAAACTTTATTTACAAAAACAAGTGGCAGGCAAATTTGGCCTGTGGGCGGTAGTTTGCCAACTGCTGATCTAGTCTAGAGCATAAGGGCCAAACTCTATTATAACATACAGTCTGATCTCAAATTGCAATTCCATCTCATCAGTCACCATTTCTCCTGTAAAAATGAACAACTTGCTATTCCCTGATTCCATAATATAATTTCTCATCGATCTTTAAAAAATGGATAATGTTCTTATAAAATAATGTAGTTTTACCTAAAAATTAAATAAGAGCCTACTATTGTGTAACCGTATCACTGCATTTATAAACATGTCATTTAATATATAGATTTTGTCTTATCCTCTTCAATGGTTCCTTATTATCCTATTGTACTGATGAACCACAAGTTATTTAACCAGTCACTCTGCTCTTCAAGCTTCCTCGCTGTGCACAGGTTGCTTCCTCTGCTTTAAGACTTTCCTTGCCTATTTATTTGGCAATCTTAAGCTCAAGAACCAGCCTAAATGTAACTTTCTCTGTAAAATCTGCCCCTCATTCTAGGGCAAAATTTATTTGTTCTCATTTATTTTATATATGACTCCACTAGAGCTCTTTAAAAGTCTAGGGGGAAGTGCTAGGTATTACTAATAGATGAGATTTAATGAGTGTTCACTAGATGCCAGATATTTTTAAAGCACTTAGTCTGTATTAACTACCTAAAGAATACAGTTTCTTGACAGTATTATCCAACTGCTGATCATGAGATCTTTTACTCTAAATTTTAAACAAGGTGAGTTGACTTTTTCTGTTACACGAAAGCAAGAGAATCCTATCTTACAGAGTATTTAGGAATACCTAGCACTGTGCATGGTCGTTGGCAGCTACAATATAAAATTATGCGGTGTTCTCTCTTCTTTTAAGTTGTAAGTTCCCTGACTGTGGTTCCAAGGCCTTAATCATGTAGGTATTATCAGGGGCCAGAATAGTAATTTGCTCATGGTGGAATCTCAATAAATATCAGCCTAGTGAGTTAATGACTCAGCTATAGAGGTGAGATAATTTACTGAAAATGAAAGGAGCTGGGCAACTTAATACCTTTTCTGAGTCCGGTGTCTTCATCTTCAAGGGGTTTACTGTTTTAACTGCTTTGTTGATATAAAAGATTAGGGGTAAAGAACATGGTGATATTACAGACTTGAGTGCTAATAACTCCAGTTCTAGTCTACATAAGCTGCAGCTTTTCAGAACTCAAGTGCTTAGGAGAGAGCCTTAATTTAAAACACAATCATACTATATGTTATATGAAATTTAAAAGGAGAGTGATTTTTTTTTATTCTTAAAAAAAGATTCCTGCATTAGGATCTAGATGAGGTATTCATAGGTGATTAAGCTCTGTAGAGACCTGTTTCCTGGCAGCTCGTCAATGCCTATTGGCATCCTTCTTTGAACACCATTATTTAGGTGAACAAAGGTGGTATCTGCCGCCAAAGAAACCAAGTCAAATTGAGTGTCACACAGCAGCACACATTGCCACAATAGTGAGAGGGCAGAGTGGGAGCTGACTCTTGATTTACTAGCAACTGTAAGAGTGGCTCTCAGGACAGGCAGTAAATTAAGTAAATCCTGCTTTCACCACATTGTATTTTATGGCTTCCTGAGAGGGACAGGATAAGCCAATAATAACAATTATTTATAGAGCCAGGCACTGTGCAAAGTGTGTCATAAATATTTTTCTCATTTCATCCCCATAACAACAGTAGGATGTAGGTATGGTTATCCCCATTTTGCAGATGAGTAAAGTGAGACCTAGGTTAGATCTGTCAATGTGTTTATGGTCATGCAGATAGTGATAGCATTGTATTTGAGTCTCTCTGGTTCCACACCCATATTCTGTTTCACTAACACACTCATGACATGGGAATTCAAGTAGAAAAGTCACTTCTGACTTCCTGTTTTCTTAGGAGAATCTGGATGCAGTCTCACCTCATAAACCATCATTTAAGAAGGGAACTAGATGCTTCCAGTTGTTGTTCTTTAGCTCTGTAGCCCAAACGGTTTGATCAGTAGAGCTAGCAGATATTTTGAGCTATTTAGAAGCGTATGTAACCCTTCTCTCTTCAAGAGCCTAAGGATGTGAGCGATTATTGCCTCACGGAGAAATTTCAGGAATGGGAAGAAACAGAGAGAAATGCAGGAAAAGGAGAACTGGTGAGATTTTTATTCATTTTCTTCAATATGAAGGCAATTCACATAATGACTCAGCTATGAACCTGGTTCTCCTTTTACGTGACTTAAGGTCAAATGACATCAGCATGGCTTTAGGGCCAGGAAGATGCTCCCAGATCTGCATGATCTCAAGAGCAGATAGAACTTCCATATGATGCTTACTGGCTGCCACCCTGGGGCCACCCAGTGGGTGGTGGGGAGTGAGCAGTGGAGAGCATGACTTATACTATCAGCAGCCTCTGTTAGTGTAAGACTGTCGGAAGACAGATCTCCATTGGTCTCTGACATTTATGCATATCTCGTGAGTAGAGGTACTGTTTTTTCAAGGATGTTTGTACGGCAAACAGCCTTGGAAGATAGAGACAGTATCTTCTGATGGAGCAGAGGTCTGCTTTGTTTACTGTCCCCTATAATAAAGATAATGTGTCCTCCTGGGGCAAGGCTCAGGTACATTTGCTTGTTGCCCATTGTAAAAGATGCTTGAGGTTCCTCAGCTCTAATGCAAACCAACAATGCATTCATAATCCACTTGAGCCACTCTGCAACCCTCCATGGGACCTGGCGTGGCAAAGGGAACTGATGTGAACATGAAGTTCATGCTGATTGCTGTGCTGTAAGTAATATAGTCCCTCATCTTTGCCCCAGGAATCTCATGTCTTCTGCCAGATTAACTTGCTCACTTGTAAGCAGGGTAAAAATCTTATCATTCACAATCTTCACACAAGCCTACTGATGGACAACTCTATGGAGCCCAAGACTATCTTAGTGTTGTATCTAGAGGAGCACAGTCAAAAGAGGAGTCTCATTCTTTATGTATTTTTTTTTCTTATTAATCTTTGGTAGCCTGAGTGATACCCAGGTTCTACCACTTCAAAAATAAAGCATGTCTAATGAGTGGATTTTCCATTACACATGGGTCCTGAGTTATTCATCCCCATATAGAAATCCTTATAAATATACATAAACAAAAAGGGATCTTTGGGGTCCTTAAATCCGTACTGTAGCAAAAGTTCTGATGATTATGGGTCTGTGCTTAAAGAAAATGTAAATCTCACTGAGCTAGTCAATGACATGATAACTTATTTGTCTTTAATTGGTTGTGAACCTCCCCACATCCAAGTATTTGAACTACTATTAACTAGTTCTAAGAGTCTGCCTAGGACCACCCTTCTGTGAAGTACAGTATAAAAGCATCTTTTTCCAGGGCAACTTTCTGTTGGTGTAACAATGGTTCTTTTTATGATGGAGACAGTGAAGATGGGGCAGAATTTCAATTCACTTAATTTCAGGTTGATCTGAAACCAGCCCATTTCATTTTCAGAAGTTTTAACTTAAACCTGTGCTTGCAGATAAATTATCTTCTAAGACCACCTACCCCTATCTCTCTCTCTCTCTTCTTTAATGATATGGTTATAGGAGGTCATAAATATTTGTCCATGATATGAAAACAGTGATTTTCAGTTTTCACAAAAACATGTCCTCTCCCCCTCTATTCTTGAATTCTTAAACCCCAATGACCTTACAAGGGTGATCGCTTCTTCTCTAATACTTATGACATGTTTGACCTAAATTGAAGCATCTGAAGACTGATACACAATGTCATCTTTAAAATTATTTTTAAATAAATTTTATTCCTCCTCCAGTCATTTCTCCCAGGAATTACTCAATCTCTCTCTCTCTCTCTCTCTCTCTCTCTCTCTCTCAGTGATAGGGATACAAAAATACAGAAACTTTAAGGATAATTCTGTCTCCTATTCTGAAACACCCTAAAGCTCCTTGCACCTATCATTCTCCTGAACAAAAAGATCTTTCTTATCCATATTCTGTGCTATGCACAACCTTTCAGTTCTAGACCACAGGACACCTCCTATTTCATTACATTCCAGGACAATTGTTCCCACTCCCACCTACTCATATATACCTCAATCAACCCCTTGGAGACCATGGCCTCCTTATGTTGGTCTAGTTTTCTCCTGACAATGGACCTTTGAAGTGGGAGTGCTTTCTGTCTTTGGAGACACTATGCTGGCTACTTCCAAATGCTTTGTTACAAGCAGGAGAAGGGAGGAGGCCCTGAGCTCTTTACATGTTCATAACTTTTACTCTGTCATACCAGCCTTGTATTCAACTCTGCTAACTCTTACATCTTGTAGTTGATGATGTTATTACCTGATCCTTAAGGGCAACTGTTCCGTGTTTTGGTTCTATATTTGGGTTTGGTCCCTAGCTCCATTGGATAGAATTTCTTTTTAACAGCTCATATTCCCATGGAGTTTATACAAGCTTTCTCAGCTGGTTCAGCAGGACAGTTAATTAGCTCAGTCACCTCAGCTGTGCTGACATTGGTGATGATACCAATGTAAAACCAGAAATGTTTTGGAATGATAGGCTGTTTGAACTGATGCCAAAAGAGCCCTGCCGCCTTTTCCTCTTTTGTTCAAAATATGTTTAATTGTAGCTCTTCTTCCCAAGTACAGATAACACTAGTTATTAAACAAAAAACAAAAATTACCAAAAAACAACAAAAAAAAGAAAACCCAAAAACCTCCAAAACTGGTATTATAGCAAGCCAGATAGGGGATAATCACTAGCCATTAAACAAAATTTATTTCCAAAGAGACAATATAGAGTTGTATGGGTTTGAAAGCACAAAATAATGTTATTTTTATCTTGCAATCTAGCTCCACATATGGCAATCCTGCTGAGCACTGTGCCAGGCAAAGTTGAGGGACTTGTTACAGTGAGTTTATTAGTTGCAGTGGGACCTTGTTCCATTTAATTTGTGCCAGGAGGCTGTTATATGCAAATCACTAACATGGAACAGAGTTGGTTATAAAAGAAATATTGGGACAGAATGAAAAGCTGTCTCCATATTCTTCCAGAAGTATCTCAATGGTATCATTTTACCCTATTATTTTTTAGAGACATGTTAAAAATTACCTGCCATGTTCTCTCATTAAAAAAGGAAATATTTGGTATATAAATATCTAATCACTATGTTGTACACCTGTAACTAATACTGTATGTCAACTGTAATTGAAAAATAAAATAATTTTAAAAAGGAAATATTTTTGATATTTTAAATGACATTAAGGTCATAATATTTAACATCCTGTGCAAGTCACATAAGTTATTAATTTGAGAAGTCTCAGAATCATAATCCCTCCTTAACCAAGCAGCAGGTGGTTCCCTACCATAGTCTGGTTTGCTTTGTACTACTTGGCTTCAGTTTATTGAACAAGAGTTTGGTGTCCCTCCTAAGGGAACCTGGCATGTGTTTTTGCATGGTGCAAGGACACTGCTCATCGAGTACTTTTAGGGAAAAGATGACTGCCTAAATCAGACACATGTTTTTTGGACCATTTTTTTTGCACTGATAGAAGAAAAGCACTCATTCAGCTACATCTAGGACCAAAGACCAGGCAGAGGACTACATCCAATTAAGCAGTCATCTTACAACAAGACTTATATTTTCCTAGGATTTCTAGTCCCAGTTTGGAATTTATCATTATATTTAGATGGTGGAGTAGGTAAATGCTGTGCTTGCCTCCTCTCATGACCACATCAAAATTACAACTAAGCTACAAGGCAATCATCATTAAAATCACCTAAAATCCAGGTGAACCAAAGCCTTACAAGTATGGACATACAGGAGAAGCTACCTCAAGACAAGTAGGAGGGACGGAGATGTGGAATGAGCTGGTTTCACACCTGCATGTGACCATTAAAAACCAGAAGGGATAACTTGGCTGCAGAGGTCCACCCCACCAAAGGAGCAAGGGGTCCCAGACCCACACCAGGCTCCCCAGCTCAGGGTTCCAGTGCTGGGAAAAGAAGTCCCCACAACTTCTGGCTGTGAAAACCATTGGAAATTGTGGCTGAGTAAGACTAGAGTGGTTACAATCCCAGGTGCTCCCCTTAAAGAGCCTGTGAACAGGACTTACTTGTTGATGGACTCATTCTAAGCTCCAGCACTGGGGCAATAGTTCAAAAGGTGCCAGGGACATACAGGGAGGAACAGAATTGTCTGGCTTCCAGGAGAGAGCTGGAAGGGACAGCTATCTCCCAGATGGAGGAGCTGATGGAAGCCATTGTTTCTTTGTTGAGCCCTCACCCCTCCTGCCATGCAGACACAGGCAGCAGTCATATCTGAGTCTCCATCAACCTGGCTAATGCTGTTCCTTCACCCTGATTCCCTCTCGCAAGCCCTTCCATTGGCTTTTCTGTAAAAATGACCTGTCTTGGCTCATGCTGTAGGCTCTCCTAATCTCTCAGAGGTTCACAAAACCCAAACAAGCAGTATCTGGTTTCAGCAAGTTCTGTACCTCTTGCCAAGCTGCACCTAGCCTAGCACTAGCCACAGCCAGCTTTGGTTCATGGCTTGGCCTCTCAAGGCAATGCCAAGCCCAGTGTGGGTGGTGGCCATTTGTGGATTGCTTTGTGGCTCATGCCAAGAGGCCCCAGGCAGGCACAGGCTGTGACTGAACTTGGCCTAGGACAGGGTGCCCCTCAGGAGGCCCAGGGACTGGCACTCCTGGTGGACAGCTTTGGACTGAGCCAGAGAATTATCTGGCTGCATCCAAGGATGACATACCCAAAGGGCAGACTAGGAAGTGTGCCCTACTAAAGTGAATCCTGCTCCATAGCATCAACCCCTGCACAATAGCTCCTCCTCGGTAGTCATGGCCAATCCTCACAACAAATCAGCCTGAGGGTAAATCCCTCCCATTGACATGCAAACAACAACCAAGGCTCAGCTACAACAGGAGGGTACACATAATCCATACAATAGACACATCTGGAGCACCCAGCTCAGGCAACCAGGGAGACTGCACCATTGGGCCCTACAGGACACCTACTACATAAGGCCACTCTACTATGACTGGGAGGCATAGCAGCCCTACCTAATACATAGAAACAAACACAGGAAAGCAGCCAAAATGGGGAGACAAAGAAATGTCCCAAATAAAAGAACAGAACAAATCTCCTGATAAAGAACTAAACAAAATGGAGACAAGTAATTGACCAGATGCAGAGTTCAAAACACTGGTTATAAGGATGCTCAATGATCTCAGGGAGAACTTCAACAAAGAGGTAGGAAACATAAAAATGGAGATAGAAAACAAAAAAGAACCAGTCAAAAATAAAGAATACCATAACTGAAATAAAGAATGCATTAGAGTGAATCAACAGTAGATTAGATAAAGCAAAGAATAGAGTCAGCAATTTAGAAGATAAGGTAGCAGAAAACACCAAATCAGAATAGCAAAAAGAAAAGAGAATCCAAAAACATTAGGATAGTTTAAGGGGCCTCTGGGACAACCTCAAGTGTACCAACATTTGCATCTTAGAGGTACTAGAAGAAGAGAGAAAGCAAGGAATTAAAAAACCATTTGAAGAAATAATGATGGAAAACTTCCCTAACCTGGTGAAGAAATAGACATACAAGTTCCGGAAGCACAGGGAGTCCCAAACAAGATAAGCCCAAACAGGCCCACACCAACACACATCATAATTAAAATGCCAAAGTTGAAAGACAAAGAAAGAAATTTAAAAGCAGCAAGAGAAAAGCAGTTTGTTACCTACAAGGAAGACTGTCATAAGACTCTCAGCTGATTTCTGAACAGAAACTTTATAGACCAGAAGGGATTGGCACAAAATATTCAAAGGGATGAAAAGCGAGGACCTACAACCAAGGTTACTCTTCTCAGTAAAGCTATAATTTAGAAACAAAGGACAGATAAAGAGCTTCCTAGGCAAGAAAAAGCTAAAGGAGTTCATAATCACCAAGCCAGTACTACAAGGAAGGTTAGAGGGACTTCTTTAAAACAAACAAACAAAAAAGAAAAATATGAATAATAAAATGGCAATAATTACATACCTATTAGCAATTACTTTAAGTGTAAATGGATTGAATGCTCCAATCAAACTACAGTGTGGCTGAATGGACAAGGAAACAAGATCCTTACATATGCTGCCTACAAGACTCACTTCAGATTGAAAGACACACACAAACTGAAAGTAAAGGGATTAAAAAAAGAGATTTTATGAAAAAAAAATCTGGGGTAGCAATGCTTATATATCAGACAAAATAGACTTTCAAAGAAAGGCTATAACAAGAGACAAAGAAGAACTCGGTAATCCCACTTCTGGATATTTATTTCAAGAAACCCTAAATGCGATTTTGAGGGGGTGTGTACATCCATATGTTCATTGCAGCAGTGTTTACAATGGCCAAGATGTGGAGGCAGTCTGGGTGTCTGCTGATGGATGGAGGGATAAAGAGTAGGTGGTACATATATGGAATTTTGCTTTGTCATGGAATGGAATGGGTTTTTGCTATCTATTGTGGCATGGATGGACCTGGAGGGTATTGTGCTGAGTGGAGCATGTCAGACAGAGAATGACAGATACAATGTGATTTTGCTTATATGTAGAATCTAAAGAAAAAAATAAATAAACAAAACAGAAACTAACTCATACATACAGAGAATATTTTGATGGTTGCCAGATGAGAGGGGAGTTGGGGGTAGGTGAAAAAGAGAAAGGGATTAAGAAGTACAAATTGGTAGTTATGCAATAGTAATGTGGATGTAGAGTATAGCATAAAGAATATAGTATAGTCAATAATATTGCAATAACTATGTATGGTGTCAGATGGGTACTAGATTTATTGGGTGATAGATAGGAGGGGGTTGAAGGACAGGGTGAGAAAGGTGAAGGGATAAAGAAGTACAAATTTGTAGTTGTAAATAGTCATGGGGATATAAAGTAAAGCACAGGGAGTACAGTCAATAATATGGAAATAACTATGGATAGTGTCAGGTGCGTAATTTTGTGAAGATATTTTTAAATAGTCTCTCATGTTCTGCAAACGTTTACATTTCTCAACTGCTTAGTTGAGGATAGCTGAGCGCACAGAATAGCCAAAGTTTGTACAGTTTCTCTACCAAAGTGCAGCATCCACTTTTACCTCACTAGTAGATTAATGCCCAATGAACTTTTAAAAATCAAGAACTAAACTACATGTGGATATGGTCTAACAACTGGACTCCTGTTCTGCTTTGAAAAAAGTGTTCAGCAAGTATCAGTTGAATGCCTCCTGTGTTCTAGGGACTGTGCTTGATGCCTTGTGAAGTGAAACTTATACTAGAAGAGAAGTCTGGCTATCTGCACACAGCATGAGCACCTCATTATTTGTCTGCATATGAGGTGTTGATCTTTTGGTGAAGAAGGAATTTCCCCAAGTCCTTGTGACACACTACGTCCTGTATTGACATGGTCGGAGGTTCAGTGGAAAATGATTCGGAAATACTCTTTGACCTCATAGGTCTTTTACTCTCTTTTCCCCATAATAATAATGATGTTGTAACACTGTTGATAATAGTGATTCAAAGCTTTCCAATAAAGGTTATATTAACTAAGCAGATGAGGGAAATAATGCAACACGGATGGAACATACTAGAATTCTTTGATATAAATCTCCCTTTGTCCGGCAAATAGTGCTAAGGAAACTCTGCTTCTGGTTCCTGGCATCTACACATCATTGTGAGTCAGGATTTTTTAGACCTCCTGCCTTCAAAACAAAGAGCCGAAGTCAATGGCTCAAAAATGGCAGGCACATGGCTATATCAAAGACCATTTTACAATTTCTCTGTCCACTTAAAGATAAACTTTGGCTGACTTCTTATTGAAATTTACTGTTGAACAAAATTTAAATTGACAGGATTTTGCACATTTGGGTTAAGTTTAATTAAATTTAAGAAGTGGCCATAAATATTTGCATGAAAAGTGAAGGAGAGCTTAGCAAAACACAAATTTTCATAACGATTATTTTTTTTATTTTGACTCGGTAAAGGAAAATTAGTACTAGTGCACAATTTGGTAGCTAGGCTTAAGTGCATTTTGGAAGAGGATTCATATTTTTAAAACATCAGATTCCCAAAGGGGTCCAGGTTCCATAGAAAGGTTATAAACCACGTCATTAAATTGTGGACTTTGGGGAAGTATGTTGTTTGAAGAAATACAGGGTCTCCCATAGTTTACTATGAGAAGTGGCTGTTCAACAAATTTTGACTGAGTGAAACCATGCCTGGGAATAATTACTTAATGCTTTGCACTTAGAAGAATTCATTTCCTCTCATGGACCCAAACTGTTCCATAATGTGACAGGTAATCTGGCTTCAAAGCAAAGCGGCAGACCCATGTAAAGGCTAGCGTGAGGGGAGAGGACTATCATAACTACTAATAGTTCGTTAAAGCCAGTGAATACAACTCACTGTATTGTGAATATTGTAGATGTGTCTCACAGTATTGCAAAATCTTGCTTCAGAATTGTTTGTTTATTTATTTATGTTTTGTGAGATGAGGCGTAAAATGCAAGGACAGTGCTGTTGTATAAAACTGCCAGTTATATATGGATGCAAGAAATACTGTTGAGGTTAAGAAGGGTAGGGATAAAGATGCTATTATTGGCTTATGCCTTCCTTACTCTCTCCGCCCTATCTCACCCACTCTCTCCATTTGCTCTTTCTCTCTCTCTTTTGTGCTGTGTCTACTGTCTCCCCCCTCCCCATTCTCCCTTTCTCCCACCTCCCTGGCTCAGTCCCCTCTCTCTGTTTTCACGTGTTAGCACTCAGCCTCAGATTACAGGAAAGCTATAGCTCTGTAAATGGCCTGAGGGAGGGACAGGCTCACATTTCATTCGCCTGGAAATTTAGAATTACAAATTAATCTACAGGAAACAATTGCTTGAGCAATTTAAAACTGATGTGGGCAACAGTCCACACAGTCCCCTTACAGTGGATGCCAAGGCAGAGTGATGGAGGGGGCTGGGATGCCGCTATCATACTCCCCTCCGCAGGGCCTCACCAAGAGCGTTTTAGCTTCCTAGAAGGGTTAGCAAGATAATTGAGAATGTTTATGGCATTATGCTTCTAATACAGCTACATTAATTTTCAACTTGATGAAATTATCAGCTATTTAATAGCCTTTTCAGTTGTTTTGACTGCAACATTTTCATTTATACCTGAAATGTAAAAATGCCAACTGTAGAATTCCTGTTTCCTCATGGGGTTGTTGGGTGGTAAAAAAGAGCTCAGACAATGTGGTGTATATAAGGTGTCATCTCATAAAACAAGAACTACTTTTGACTCTTCAGAAATTACTACAGCACTTATATTAACTTCTCTCTTTCATTTAGAGTCTGTTGAAAATACTTGGTCACGGAAAAGACCTCAGATCCAAAGTATTTTATGTTGAAAGTGAACAGGTATCAGTGCAGGCTAATGAGCATTTTTACACATGTTTGGTTTATTCTGTTTTATTATACATGTATACAGTATGTCAGCAACATCTCAAGAAGTCATAGAGTAGTGATTTTACATAAAAAAATAGTTTTCTCCATCTTGAGAACTTTGAAATTAGGAGTCACATGTTTTTCTCATATTTTCCCAAGGGCCCCATTGGAGGGTATGGCCAGCTCTAGGTATGGTTAGGTCTAAATTACATATAATTAGACTTCATTATGAAGCCAATATTTTAGGTAACTTTTATATTATTGTTTTAGTAGTAGCGTATTATTACTATTATGACCCTTGGTGATGATTAGTCTTTGTTGCTATCTCTCTCATCTCATTATGACTAGATGGCTATGTAGAGTCCGAGTGAGGTGGGGGCACGAAACGAGACACTGTTTACAACAGAAGAATCAGGGAAAGTTTGTGGCATTGCCCTGGGCCTGGAGGAATGGGTAGGATGTCAGTGGGTGGGGATGAGGGAAAAACATTCTAATCACAGCTAACGTAAAGGAATGGTGAAAAAGCAATGTGCAGGTGTAGGATATTATGAAGAGTTATTGGGAGCCTAAAACATATGGATAATGGAGAGGTGTGGTGGAGAGAAGACTAAAAAGCAGTAGTGGAAAGGTGGATTAAGGCTAGATTAGGGAAGGCTTAGAACAAAATAATGAGATTATTGAAACTTTTCGCTGGCTAATAGAAAGTCATTGAGGACATTGGATCTCAGTGTACATTGGCATATTGTTCTAACCAACTCAAATCTCCTACCTCAGGAATACGAAACATGGAAGGAGAGAGTAGAAGAGCTGGGTAAATGTGATTTAGCAACTGTTCCCTCACCTCTTTGTTAAGACCAAAGAACACACACACACACACACACACACACACACACACACACACACACACACAATGTAGATGAAAAGCTGAATGTCTTATGACAGTTACTATAAAACTCTCTAAAGCTTTGGTTTATTTTGGTTAAACATATTTTATGCCATAATCACATAAGTAAAACCATGTACTATTTTTTTTGGTCTCTCTCCATTTTTGATGGCCACTGCCCTTTCACCTTTACTTAGCCTCATGGTGACATGATTATCACCCACCTTGTTGGAACTTAGTTCTAATTTTCTTAAACCCGAAGATGCTCTTGTTTGGCTGGATATGAGACAATATAACATAGCCCCAGTTCATCATAACCAAACAGTGTTTTTATTTTTTTCCACTTAGCTCTGTGGCTCTATGATTCCAACCTTCTCATCACTTGGCAATTCTTTTCCCTAGTTTAAGGAGCACTGATCTCAACAGATGGAACACTGACCCTTTCAAGTAACCTATATTATTACATGTATCTGATAGGAAATTAATAGCTCTAATCCTATTTTCTAATGGAACTTACAGCTTATGGGACTCGTTAGTTAACTAGCTCCTTCAATGACAAAAGCTTACCAAAGAGCACAAGGATTTTAGTTTTAAGTTCAAATCTGTGTTTCAAAACAGAAGGAAGGTGTTTGCAGAATTGGCTAGCTTAGCCTCAGTCATGGATCTATCTCTCACTCAAAAATATCCTTGCTTTTCTTGCATTGCTATTTGTCTGCTGATGAATTCCTTGCTACACACTTTCTTTCCGTGAACAACTAGCCAATAAATATATTTAGTCTCTTCTACCAGTAAAGAACATAAAACATAACATGACTTTTATACAGTATTTTTTATTTATAAAATTGACCTTTTGCTTGAATGGACAGTTTTCCTCTTTATATTTGATGCATACACCCGGGAACACAATCAGAAGATTCCTATTGATTGTTCTGAAGCAATTTAGTTCTGGTCATGGTTGCACTGGATTTGCAATTATACTGAGGAGAGGTTTTATTGACTGGTCCTCGTAATTACCACACTGACATCAGATTCAGCCAGAGGTGAAACTAACCTACATCTCCATGTTGGTGTTCCTCTCATAAAAGATTTGCTCTGATTCTTCCAAACTATGGATGAGCAACACATGATGCTATGTTTGAGTCACAGCAATTTATTTCACTATGCAGTTCATTTACTTTTGAGTATAAGCAGCTTAAAGTACTGACTTAGGAAAAGTATACATTGAGGAGGTTAATTATTAACCCATGACACATAAATGTTTGTTTAGCAGAACAAATAGGTCACCTTTTTATTAAAACAATGGTTTCTGGACAGGTCTTATAAATAGAAGGATTACTTTTGCATGTGTTTAATCACACTGAATGGGACCTATTAAATAGTGAATCTATTTTTAATATAAAATTGAATTTCTTAGTTTATGTTAAATAAATAATTATGTATAGCCCTCTAGCAATAACAGTATGTATATCCTTAGAAAACAGAAATGTTTTATGCATACTAAACGCATGTATAATTGGTAGTTTTTGGTAAGAAATTCAATGGAACACATATGGAAATAAAATTAATATGGAATAAGCATTCTCTTTTACTTAATACCAAGCCTGAATGAATATACAGAAAAATGTGTTAATGTGACAACCCATTGGTCCATCTGCAGAGACGCTTGGCATAACTACAGACAGCAATGTATGCACACAGAAATTAAGAAATGGAAAATATATTGTTCATACTTGGCATACAATTAATAAAAATCTACAAGTAATTTGTTCAAAGTAATTCCCAAATAGACATATTATTTTGCATTTTCATAATATGCTTACTTTTATTTCCTAATTGAAATTAGTATGACCAGAGTAAACCTTAAAAATATTTCAAGTGGGCTGGCCGAGTGGCACGTTGGTTAAGAGCTGGCTTGGGATAGCAGCTCTGAGCAGCAGGGCCCTGGTTTGGATCCCACATTAGGGCCGGTGACACTGCCCTCTACAGCTAAGATGGTGAACAACAGCTTGACCTGGAGCTGGGCTGCTGTGAGTCACTGGCGACAGCGTAGGCTGCAGCCCCTGCTGCAGTGGGCTGCATAAGCTGCTTGGTATGGTCAGCAGCCAGCGTGAGCTGCCAAGAGCCGCTGTGAGCGGCCGTCCAGAGGCCAACAACCCATCTGCCTGATCTGGAAGAGCGCAATAATACCAACATGGGCCAGTGAAGCAACATCCTCCACAACTAGACTGAAGAACAAAAGGACAGCAACTTGTCTGTTCCCCTCCCCAAATTCCCCAATAAAATCTTAAAAAACAAACAAACAAACAAACAAAAAAAAACCCAAGCTCCTAAATCCCTTGGAATTTCCTAGATGATAGGAGAATCTTTAAAAAAAAAAATTGAAGTGACACTCTTCATATCTAGAACGCAAGGCTATTCTCTATCAACCACTGATGCAATAGGCTCTCAGTTCTTAATTATTTAAAAAAATAAATAATTATGATTGTAAGTTGAAAGTTCAACAGGAAAACATTGTCAGCTACTCTGCCTATAGAAAAAAAGAAATTTAACTTGCAGAGTCCAAATATTTTTGTTTTGTTCACATCGGTCAACTTACGTTTAGAGCCATTGTACTTGAGTCAGAAGTTGGTTTATTTCAGCAAAGATTAAATATGGACTATGAAAGACGGCTGCTTTGTCATTGTCTCATGAAGTGCAATAATTCTAGGATCAAGAAATACCCTGAAAGGGGTTGTATTCCTATCTTTCTGGGCAGAACTGTTATGATTGTAGAGTTGAGATAGGATGGTTCCTCAAAGGGAGATCTATCTAACAACTAAGAAACTTCTCGTAGAACTAGGAGATCATGATCACATGACATTTCTGATTTTACCTACCTAGCCACAAAAGCATCTGTTTAGGAATGGGCCTACTACAGAAGATGGAGCCTGACTATCTCCAATCCGTCAGACTTTCATGTGAACAACCCTGTTGAGAAATCTGCTTTGCCATCTTTTGAACAAAACAATAATTTAGAATACTAGGTCTGAGGAGTCAGAGATAAAGCAGGTTTTGGTGCTTTCAATGTGGTCTAATTAACACAGGGAAGAGAAATACGCAGCTTTGTGGTCTTAGGAGGCACACAAATCTCTCCATAGTCATCTTGCCAAGAGTGCCTTTGTGCTCGCAGGGTGCCATATAATGGAGCACAGATGGTCCCGTACAAACCCATCACCCCCACTCAGAAAAACAGTGTTAATCAGGGGGGATATCAAAAGTATCAGCTTGATATCCTGCAGGAGAGGTGACAAGAGCAGACAATGTTGCTGCTTCTGACAGGCTAGGATGCTATTCAGAAGGGAGGCTTTCTCTACTGGCAAGCAGAAAGCACTGAGGCCTGAATAACATGGGTGAGCAAAAGTTTTATTTAAATTATTCAGAAAATTTGGGCAAGAGCAAATGTTTGGTTTAAATTTTGTAGACAAGAGACTCAATTCCTATTCTATTTTTGTTGATAGGGCTGAGTTGATCAACTCAGAAGGGGAACAAGTATATCCTATTCAAGACTCTTCTAAAGATATTTGCAGAGATTTACTATTTCCAAAAGTCATGGAGGGAGATGTTAAATACAGACTATCTTATCTCTTTAACTGGCCTCTGAACTCCTGTCATTTAGGGATTATCATGTTTCTTATCTATTCTGCACCTCACATATTGTGGAGCACATGGGGACCAATTTAGGAATGTCTGTGATATGAAATTATTGAATAGTCACATTTACTATTGTTGTCTCCTTTACTAGGGAATATTTTAACCCCTCCTTGTCTGAGATAAAATTCTGTATCTTTTTTTTCTGTTGTATAGAATTACCAGTTAAAAATAAAACAAAAGCTTGAATGGAGTCAAAACATCCAAGTGAATTTAAAAGAGATTTTGCAGGCACAACAAAAGATATTGAGCAATTTTAAAGAAAAAGAAACTAAAATGAAGTCGCAATAGAAAATGGGACAATTTACTCATTTCTTTCCCACTGAATGTAGGTGCCTTTGACATGGTCAAAAATCACACCAACAACAGTAATATACACAATTATCTCAGCATTTTGGATAATTTTTTTTTATTTCAATGATCTTTCAGTGAACCATATTGCCTTGGGATAGATAGGTCTATGCCTTGTGACATTTCCCTGATCATTTAAACCACTAAGCTTCAACCAGCAGTCAGAGAACACAGAGAAATGCAAATGCACACATTTAAAACTAAGTGAAAACTACCTTCTAGGAAAAGGATTGCACTTTGAGTATAACAGAAAAGTGGTATAGAGAATAAAACGTAACACAAGGCACATGCTCTCTCTACATACATGTATGTAAATGTATATAATATATACTAAGATGGCATACTTTAAACTTTAAATACAGAGTTAATTGGCTGAAAGTTTGTGTCATTGTAATCGATTTTGCCAGTTTTAGAGAATGATTAAGTCTTACATTTGCAAAATTGAGTTAGAATGTTTCATATAATGTAACATAAGATGGAACCAGATGGGCCTTTTCTTTATAAATTAGGTGCTTGGAAGATTTTGAATACTTTTTGGAAGGACACCTTCTGAATTTCCTGTCCAACACATCTGCACATCCCCACTGAATGCACAGAGTGGGCAGGTGACATGCAGACAACAGTGTGGCCATGTTTCCCTGGCTGTTTACACAACATGGGGCACAAATGGCCACCACCTCTCCACTGCGGCTGTTTGCCATGGCGAGTTCCTGAGATGCGAAATAGGTGGGACTGAGGAATGCTGAACCGAGCTGTTGCTCATGTCATTGAGAACGCAACTAGGCAGAGAGCTAGGAATGGAGCAGTTGACAAAGATAAAGCCGAGAGCTCCGTGGCGTGTCCTTAATTAGGTGTTGGCTTTGGTTCTTGTCAAACAAGGGGAAGAGTGTGTGCTGCGGCACACTGATGCGCACAGACAGCCAGAGTCACCGTTGGGGACAACACAAAGTGCATTCAAGCTGCCACTGAAAGGGATTTAGATAAGTACTTGAGGTAACAAAAATCGAAAACAGAGGATGATAGCAATGGAAGCTTTAGATGAATTGCAACCGAGTGCACCTTTATTACAGCTTATCAGTCTCCAGACAGCTACAAACCAACCTTCCTAGTGCATTTCTCTTCGTGCTCTCCTGGATTAAAGGTCAAAGTAACTCAAATTTATATGTTCTGTCGTGCTGCCTCAAGCCTCTCCCGTTGCTCACATATATGCACCACGCATCTCAGGGACCAGGTATCCCTGGCCTGAACCTTCTACTCCTTGAATGAAGCAAAGGCCTCTTCTCATTGAAAAGGTTCCATTTATTTAAAATAATTATGTCATGGGAAGAGGTTGCAAATACGGCAACATGAGGTCACCGAAATGCTACTGGCATAAATACAAGCATGACAATGGGCCAGCTCTAATCATTCTTGTCCATGATTTTGTTTATGTTTTGCATCGATTTGACAGATTCATATAGCTAATATTCTGGTTTATTAGAACACTGTCTATATGTATTCTTAATATACACAAAAGCTGTGTGTTTTCATAATATGTATAAGCACTTCAGACTGTAAGCTGTGCACATTGCAGCTAACAGATGGTAGCTCTTATCACAGATAAAAGCACATATATATGTTTCCGTAACTACACCCTCAGAGAGAACGGATAAGAGAAAAATCCTTTCCACATCACAGCTTACATTACCCATCTACTTAGGCAGCAAACAGCATATGTTTTACTGCTGTGGAAAAGCAGTACTTGGGAGGAAAATATGATTAAAATAAACTTAGAAATAACCTGATGGATAAATACAAAAAAGTGTGCTAAGTGGAAGTTAGGTGCATGTGTATGTACATAGGGGTGGAACTTACCACATTCAAAAAGTAAGACTATAATAAAGAGCACATCTTGGGCTTGCCAGATAAAATGCAGGATGCCCAGTTACACGGAATGTCAGGTGAACAATGAGTAATTTCTTTTAGTGGAAGTATGTCCCAAATATTGTATACCCCACAGCTCTTGCAATATTTGGGATAGGCTTATACTAAAATATGAGTAGGCTATTAGAAAATCAAATTTAAATGGGTGTCCTATATTTTTATTTGCTAAATCCAACCACCACAGTTTTTAGCTGCTGTCATTAAAAGTTTCTAACCAATACTCCCAGTGCTCCAGCTGAAAGGAAGCCATCAACAAGCATACCTATTTTGGAAGAATATGATCCCAGGTTTTTTCAGTGCACACAAAACTAGCAAGGGTCTTGGACATTTGTCTGCATGATTCCGTCAATAATAGAGCCAGTATGGATAATTTAGGAAACAGATCTTCCCCTGTCCCCGTACCACTTCCCCCAGAGATTTGGATCCTGGTTTGGAACTATCTGGATAATTGTTTCACATTGTATAACTCAAGCTCTTTTTTTTTTCATTTATGAATTTGGCTTATTATTTCAGACTAAGATCTATTTGCACTCATAAAAAAGGAGACAGACTTTAAACACTCCACATGTACACATTTGTATTCTTATGGTGAGATCAGCATTCAACTGGAAGGTTAAATGGAGTTCAGATAATTTCCTTTTTTTTTTTTTTATTCTTTGCTCTGGCTTTTGTCTCATGTCTTTCAGCAAAACTGAATAAAGATGTCTCCATTTTACACCAAAAGATTCAATTACTTTTCGAACGCTGGGTAAACATCTGCAGATGAACGATCTTAACAAATGTATTTTGATTCCACACAAACTTATGTGACACTTTTGTTTTCTCTCCAAGAGCAGAGAATAGATTCAAGCCTGCTTTTCTGAGCCTGAGCCTCCACCGCCACTAGCACTGAATTTTTGGCAGGCAGCCAACCAATCTCTGTAGCCCAATGAAACACTGATTCCATCTGCTCCAGGAGTGCAATATATTCCACTTCAGGTCAAAAGCAGGGAGCCAGCAGTATTAACATTACACTAATCTGTAAAGACATTTTCACTGGGCTAGATAGGCTAATGTTACTCAGGCTTTCAAAGCTTCAAGGGTAAGCAGCAACAGTAATTGTCAGGGGAAAACACAGTGGGCAGTGGATGCTTACTGAGAATATTCCAAGATGAGGCTAGATGAATGGTTCTAAAGAAAGAGGGAAGAAAGAAATGCCTCTTAAAAAAGGACAACTCACCATCTTGTTAAGCAAGTATTTTAAACATGGCTTTGAATCAGATATTTAGCAATACAGACTCTATTATTCTACTTTCTCCTGTTATTCCTGTGTCTCTATAACTGCACACACACACACACACACACACACACACACACACACACACCCTCAATGTCTACTAAATAATTGATGACAATTACAATCTCCATTAAAAAACCTAGATGAAAATAGATTGCTCTTAGTATAACCTTGGTGCTATGAAATTCGAACCATTCCTAAGCTCTTAAAAGATTTTAAAAATAAAACTATGCCTATAGCTAACCTCTTTCCCACGGCTCGCACCCACCACCCTCCCTCCTGTTTTGCTGTTGTGCTGTTTGTAGAAAACATGCTCAGTTTGGGGATACGCAACTCTGTAATCAATTACTCATTAAAAATAACCTACCAAGGTCTTTATCATTAGGACGTTGATGGAAAATTTATGAAATGAACATATTCTGAAAGCAGATTAATGCACACAATGGAAATTTAATACCAGTAACAAAAAGGGTCTTTTTCATTTCTCTAGTTCTTTGGTTGGGGGGAAAATGTAGTTTAAGATTCATGCCTTTAGGCACATCAGAAACCATTAAGAACTACATTTCAGGAAATTGTAATGAATAAAAATTCAATTTAGACTGCTTGATTTTCTTTTAGCAGGAGAGGAAAAATCTTTGGCTGGAAATGAACTATTTGAAAATCCCCACAATTAGGAAGTATACGTACAGCTATGTTTTTTGCTATGATTTAAAGTTATGCAGAGTTGACATGAAAGATTACTTTGTGCTAGAATAATAGATTTCACTCTAGATGGAAATATGCTATCTCCATAATGTAAAAAGTAACAAAATATACACATAGTTTCAATTTTATTTCCTTATAAGTGAAAATCTAGGGTTATATATTTTGAAGCTCTCACTTTCTTTTTTGTTGAAACTTAAATATGAAAGCTGTTTAACAATTAGTAAAACCACTGGACTTTTCAATCTCAGAAAATAATAAAGAAAATTTGACAAACATATTTTTGTACTAGTTTAACACTTACTGCCTCTCCATATTCCTTGTGATAAAAATTCATTTATAAAAGGAACTAAACTTGCATACAATTGAAAAAACCCCTCTCCTTACTTAAAAAAAATGTATAGTTCCCAGTCTAGATGGAAAATTCACACAAGGCGCAGATAAATGAATATGCATAAGTCTTCATGCACTGATATACATATGATTTCTCATCTCCAAAGCCCGGTTTGGAAGACTTGTTATCTGACCAGAAAAGCCTGTAGTAAGTGGAGATAAAGGAGACTGACTCCAATCCCCTCAGCCTCTGTGATTGCTTTATATTCTAATCACTGCATTAAGCATCTGTCCCCGGCAGGCAGCTTGTTCAATCTAGCAGATAACGAATGCAGCCGATTGGTGGCTGTGCTGGCCCTTCCCCGCGCGAAAGGAACTAGTGTTCCATTCCTCTGATTAAACAGGCAGCGGGGAAGTGCTCTCAAAGCTGTAATTGCCTCCGTTATGAAACATCTTCACCTGTTAGCCAAAGCTAAGCTGAATCACAGCAGAAATTATTAACAGTGGCTGTTTTCAAGCCAGCTTAATTTGAGCTGATGCTGCTGTTCACTTAACACAGATGAATAGGTGTGCAGGACAAGAGCCTAAGCAGAGATGACACCCCAATGAATATCTGCTCCCAGCCCTGCTGCAGGGGGCTGGCTTGCACAACAACAGACAATTGCTAAAAAGCAAAAGGGGAGCAGGAAGGGGGCCACTGGACAGGACCCACTCCTCCGCTGTCACCTCTAGGCTCACAAGAACTTCCTGACTGATGGCAGCTTTTGACAGCTAAATCATTTTTTCAATTAGTTTCCACAAATGTTGGCAAACACAAACTGGTTTTTTTTTTGGGGGGGTAGGGGGGTGGTGCAGAGTGGGGGGTGTGTACAATGGTGTTAGGAACACTATCCTGCTTCAAACATGGCCAGAAACCCTCTTTTCAGAGAACCGAAAAGGCATTAAAATTTAATGGTCTGCTTTCATTTTCTCTGCAGTATGCTTCAGGATGATTATAAATTACAACATTCTGCTTACTTTTGACGGAATAAGTCATGTATCAGCATTTGATTTAGAAGCAATGTGTGCTTGACATATGAAACACATCTTGGGGATGTGATTTATCACAGAGCTCTTTTTTCGTTTCAGAAGAAAATAGCTGTACAAGAGGGTCACCATTGTGACAGTGACAGCCATCTTTGTCGTGGAGGGTGTGACTGTGGCTTCAGAGAGTGAATCTGAACTCTGAAAAGTCTGAATATATTCATAAATTCTAAGTTGAGAAATCCTTTGGTTTGTTCTCCAAAGCTCGACATTTTCCCCAAACATCTCCCTTGATTTTTTTTTTAATTTTTCTGGGAAAAGATGAGCAAGGCATTACTGGATAAAAGAATCATTTCCCAAAGTTGGGTGAGGGTGTCATAGGGCAAGATGTCCTCCTGTAATCCCAGGGCTCTTTGGGGAGCTGCTGCCTATAGGGTCTCTAATAGCCTAGGAGAGAGGCTGAGGGCAGATGAGGGATTTTTTTAGTTGGTTGGGTGTAGGGCTAGAGAAATGGAACATAAAAGCATCTGGTATATTTCTTTGCTTTTCAGGTAATGTCTGCTGGCAAAACAGGCTGCAGCAAAGGCAATCCATTCATATCAGCATTTCTTTACCATCGGTTTTGATGGCTGAAGCCAAAACAGTGGTGAGAGGATCTGTGGTCCCTAAATCACTAAATGCTTTAACCAAACAATCAGCTGGGCCATGTTTTATTTATCAAGTCTGACTAATAACTATGGCAGAGCAGTAGAAATCCCACATAGCACTTCATGGTACAAGGTATAACCTGGAAATGCATTTTCCTTCTTTGTCTGTTAATCTGTCCTTATAAAACCAAATGTCCATGTCACCCACATCCTCTGTGCACTTGGTTATTCATGACCCTATCTATTTAAACAGCTTATTCTAGTACTTGTGATGTACTGTAATTATCTGTGGCCTTATCTGTCTCCCTCTGTATTATCTTATCTAACCATTTTCCTCTCCTCAGTCACTACTATACAGCCTGGCACAAATAGAACCTCAATAAAATTTTTGAGTGATTTAATATTGAATGAATGAATGAATATTTTAGGTCAGAGGAAGAATTGAGAGTATAGAGCAGACCTGAAAATAGTCCCTTCAATCTGTTTCTTATTTTTATATGAAAAAAGAATCCCTAGTTTCAGCTGGGTACATGGCTTTCTGGAATAAAGATTTCATTTTCCAGCCTACCATGGAGCTAGGCATGACCATGTTCTAGATCTAGTCAGTGGGATGTAGGTGGAAATAGTATGGTAATTCAATAGGTGACCTTAATTCACGGCTGGGAAGAAGTTGTAATGGCTTGGTATTAAAAGCTCTGTAAAGTACCAACAGATAGTTTTTGCCAAAGATTTTTTGAATCCCTTGCTTTAAAAATACTTACTAGCTATTTCCATCAATCCTCAACTGTTATATAACAATCCTTACCCAGCCCTAATCAAGTCCCTGCATTGGAAAATCCATTTGACACCGCTCTATCCATTTTCAATAAATTCTGACTTTGCCTTCCCCTTTCCAAAACGTTACAAAGGTAAGGTGGTGTTTTCCATTGCTGTGGTGAGCAGCTCCATTGTATCGTCTTAAAAGATTATGCTGCTGATATTTGGGGAGTGGACAATTTTAAAGTTCTTTTTTTTTAAAGTGTGAACTTATAAATTAGATTATTTAAAATGGTCAGTTGCAATCTATTTAGAGAGATAAAAATAATGACCTCTCTTTTTCCCTCCCTCTCTCAAGAGAAGTGCTTTTCCTTACAAGCATATCAAGGTCAAAGGTTTACATAAGTGGTGGCACATAATGATACCCATGTAAATCAGAGTATACAGAACATATTTCTATGCTGTCACTGTCCAATATGGGGTTATTGAGCATTTGGTATGCGCATAGTCTGAATTGAGATGTGATGTAGTGTGAAATATATCTCAGATTCAATGACTTAGTATTAAGAAAAGAACGTAGGGTATCTAGTTAATGTTTTTATATGATTATATATTAAAATGTAATATTTTGGATATAATATTTGGACATTATAATATTTGGATATAATGTACAATATATACATATACATCACGTTATTAAAATTAACCATTTATTTCCATTAAAATATGGCAACTAAAAATTTAATATGACACATGTGGCTTATATTATATTTCTATTGGATAGTGCTGACTTCTCTCTCTCGTTAAAAAAGGCAGAAAAGAAAAACTTGGCAAACTGCATTGTCAATGGAGAGGTCATAATGTGTTTATTTTTATCTTGTAATGTCTTATTTTTCCAACATTATTTAGTTAAAGATCCTTACTAATATAACCATAGATAATATTTTCAACATATAAAATACTCTCGGTAAGTGGGCTTCCTTGGTCTACTGGAAAGCATTAAGGGGAATTACCCTTAAAAGTTGAAAAGCGGGTACAAGATTGTTTTGTTTTTGAATTAACTTTTTGAGGGAATTCTTCCACAGCTGGCTTTGCACGAGACATTTCAACAAATAGGAAAAGCAAGAAAGCCAAAGCATTAATCTGAATTTGTGGTAAATGGCCAGATAGATCTGTGGCCGAAGAGTGTAATTGAATTGCACTGAGATGCAGATGTAACCTGTAATTTTTCTCTGTCGCTGACTCTTTTCTTCTGAAGAATGATGACTAACTAATGCCCATATTATAGACTGTAGAGAAAATATCATATCTCTACTTCTGTCCTGTGTTTGCTTAAAAGTACTCTAAACTTGTTGTGTTAGAATATTGGGGTGGTATACAATTTCTTCTTGAAAGACACTTTTGAAAGGATGACGCTTACTTTTGAGGTAAGAGAGAGATGAAACAATCTCAGGGCCACTGACTAAAGCTAAAACAGGAACAAGGCAAGGGCTGGGGGCAAAAGTTCCTGACCTGAGGTGAAAGAAAAGAGAAAGTCTTGTTAGGACAAGAAGTGAATAAATAAAATGTTTGAGTACCCTGGGAGGAAGCAACTTTATTCTTTACCATTGAGGTCAAGAAATCTTTAGTTCATTATCATTTAATCCTTTGCAACATGAGACCCAGGAGCAAGACTATATAGCCCCCTGTCAAGTGACGAAGATACTTGTTATATTTTAATGTGCGAGTATGTGAGTTTCATTCTCCTTCAGAGTCCCTTGCCCTCTGAAGTTGTTTTCATCTTTGACATTTTGAGAGTAGTTCCTAATGTGTAAGGTCTCATGTATTGATGATGTTAACAATATATATTTATTTATAAGCTGCTCTCATCTATAATTTTTCTAATGCTTTTATTCTTTTTAAATTTTATTGGGAAACAGCTATGGTCATTGGTTACACATTGTTTTCATGCAACAATGGCATAATTGACTCTTTTAGGGAGGGCGCAGCTCACAGTGGCCCATGTGGGGATCAAACCAGCAACCTTGGTGTTATCAGCACCATGCTCTAACCAACTGAGCTAACCGGTCACCCCCAATTTTTCTAATGTTTTAAAAATGAAATAGAAAATGTTTTGGGACAACATGTTATAGTACCTCTGAACTCTGACTCTTCAGCTCAGCTACTTTGGCAACCCGTAACTATTTCCTTCATGAAACTTCCTTAATGCTGTTTTCTTGTTATAAGGAATCAAGAACAGAATGTTTTAGCATTTCATAAGAAAATAATTTTCCTTTTTTTTTTAAAGGAGGAAGCAACATTGGGAATCATTCAGAAAATTTTGTTCTTTTGAGTTTTCTAGATAACTTAAGCCTTTAGCCTGACAAGCTGGGAGAAAACTCTAACACAAATAAAATCTGAGATAGTGATTATTTAAATAGCATGACATGAATCTTTGGAGTTGGCCTTTATCATAAAAGAGGAATAGCTGTTACTTCCTAATTCGGATTGTTTTGCTGAAAAGATCTGTTATATATAATCACGATGGAACCACACGTCCGATATGTATCGTTCTCTAGGGATCAAGTTTCTGGGGCAGAAAAATTGTGTGGTCAGCAGAGGAGCTGCTTGTTTATTAAAGGAAGGGAGATTGAGACCAGGCTGCTGTGCTGCACAAGCCTATCTTTATTCAAAGACAAATAAAAACTATCACTGTAACTGGTGGAGTTTAGCAGCTCCTGTTCTCAATTGCCTTCTAAGTACTCTAGTCTGGAATACTATTATGTTGCTTTCTTTAGTAGAAAAAGAATGTGTTTTCATTTGTGCTACATTTATGTTTTATTCCTGTGTCTATTGCTATCTGGGGATCTTGTTTTGAGATTCGGAGACACAAAGAGAGGCTTCAGTTGGTGGTGCAGGGAGAAAGTGATTTGAACTTTGAATATAAATCCCATATATTATTAATTTTTTAAATCAATGAACTCACTCTAGGCTTTATGTGTAAGGAATAATTTAATTGCAATTGATAGAAAACCAAATTAAAAGTGGGTGTAAGTGCAAAAGGAATTTATTGGTCCATGTAACTCAAAACCCTCATTTGTCTAGTGGGTGAGGTTTGATATAACAATTCAAAAGTTTTCACAAAGGACCTTTCATTGTCCCTCTAGGTCACAGAATTGCTGCTTCCTTTGAAGACCTCACATCCCCATACCAGTATTTCTGGGGGAAAAGGGAAACCTCTCAGGGTGGTTCCCAGGAAAATTAGTCTTTGTCCCAGTGTCACAGGCTGAATGTGTCCTCCTTAAAATCATATGTTGAAGACACAACTTTCAGTAACTCAGTGTGTGACTGTATTTGCAAACAGGGTCTTTAAAGAGGCAATGAAGTTAAAAGGAGGTCATTAGGGAGAGCTCTAATCTAATATGGCTGGTGTCCCTAATAAGGAGATTAGGAGACAGAACAACACAGAGGGTAGATCACATTGAGACCCAGGGAGGAGAAGACAGCCATCTACTAACCAAGGAGAGCAGCTTCAAGAGAAACCAACCTTGCCAACACCTTGATCTTGGACTTCCAGATTCTAGAATTGTGAGAAAATAAATTTCAGGTCTTTAAGCCATCCAGTCTGTGATACTTTATTATGGCAGCCCTAGCATACAAATATACCCAGAATTCCCAGCAAAAGCTCTAAGGGTCACTTTGATTCCACTCGCTTAGTGATTCCACCACTGAGCATTGCGACCAACAGCACCAAATAATGGATTGGCTTCAGGCACTCAGGGTTTGCCCCTGGCTCTGAGGAAGGGCAGGGGTTCATCCTCAACCAAACTATAGGGCTGAGACTTGGTGGTGGAGGTTGGGGGAGCCGGGGGTCTGTTAAAGTGAATCTATGGGAATGGATGCACCCTATATAGCTACGACATATAATAAGCAAAAGAATGGAAGTTCCAAGACTTCAGCTAACAGGTCATGCAGATAGGCCAGCTGGTAAGGAGAATTCCCTTGGTTTTTTTGGTTTTTTTTAAAGAATTTTATTGGGGAATTGGGGGATGGGGAACAGACAAGTTGCTGTCGTTTTGTTCTTCAGTCTAGTTGTGGAGGACGTTGCTTCACTGGCCCAAGTTGGCACCATCATTGTTCTCTTCCCGGGCGAGGCAGATCAGTCGCCGGCTTCTGGACGGCCACTCACGGCGGCTGCTGGCCACTCACGCTGGCTGCTGGCTACACACAGTAGCCCATGGCAACCCACTGCAGCAGGGGCTGCAGCCTACACTGTCGCCGGTGACTCACGGCAGCCCAGCTCCAGGTTGAGCTGTTGTTCAGCATCTTAGCTGTAGAGGGCAGTGTCACTGGCCCTCATATGTGGGATCCGAACCAGGGCCCTCTGGCGTCCCAAACCAGCTCTTAACCATCGCGCCACTTGGCTGGCCCCAGGAGAATTCCCCTGTGATCTTTGGAGGTCTATGTGTGGTCCACAGGTTAACTCCCTTGAACCAACTTTCAGCACTTGGAACTTATAACTATTTTTAACATAGAAACTGTCATCCAAGATAGGTCTTCCTTTAAACTTATTCCTACTTTCGTCCTGGTGTTTTGGAACTTCTCTGCTCATCCTGAATTTGTAGCCTAGAAGCAATAGTAAGCCAGGACTCAGCCATTTACTGCATCCTGTCCACTGGCAGGAGCCAGTTGGGAGGATTCTACTGAAGGACTGTATGAGGAAATGCAGATCATATATTGCCCACCACACAGCAAACAATAATAAAAGTCCTTATTGAAGGTGATCCAGCCCTCTGCACCCTCCCTGACCTCCTCGTGTCCCCCTCTCTGCCATATTCTGCTTCAGGACACCTGCTCTCCTGGTTCCTACTACTGTTTCTTCCCCAGATGTCCACATGTTAGATTCCATCCTTCCCTGGGGGCTTTGTTCAAACCCCATCTTATCTATGAGGTCTTCTGACCACAGCACGCTACCTCTCTTCCCTACTTAATTTCCCTCCATTGTACTAATCCTATACAGCAATACCTTGGTCTGTAAGCATAATTCGTTCTAGAAACAAACTACTTGTATTACAAGACATCACTTGTTTACCACATTAAAATGTATTAGAAATGTTTGCTCATCTTGCGGAACACTCGCAAACCACGTTATTTGCAATCCAAGGTTTTACTGTATTTCCTTGATTATAGGTTTATCACCTACCTTTCTCCTTCAGACAGCTACGTGAAGGTGAAAATTTTGTCTGTTCTATTTCCTGCTGTGTCCCTTATTATTTAAAACAAGCCTCGGAAATAGAAGTCACACAATAAATTTCTGTTGAGTGAACACATTTCATTTTTCACTGAAGTTTGTCTTCAGCAGCCAGTCTCCTTCCATTGGGTCTCCTTCCATTGACTCTTCCCCTGCATCATTACTAAGATAGAATTGCTTTAGAAGGCAGTAAGAAAGTGTTCTATAAACACACACACACACACACACACACACACACACACACGTGTGTGTATACTTATATGTATATAAACATACATGTATGTTTGTGTGCATATACATGCATATGTGTGTCTTTTTTCCCCATACAGACACATGTTCTCTGTGACACTCTTCAAGCCATCCCTTCTCTCTGTCCTGACTGTTTGATTCACTTGCCTGTTAGCTGGGAGCAGGGCTGTATGACCTTTCCAGGCCTACTCCGTACCTGTCACTATGGGACCCAATGAAGATCTTGCTCCCTGAGTGAATGGCGTAAACAGAAGAACTCAATGTTTTTCTTGTCTCTCCTTCAGTTACTGATCAAAGAGAAATCATCGCAATCAAATTACCATTTTTGAGGTGTTATTCTTTTCCCAGCAGAATGTTTATGCCATTCTGAGATTTCTTAAACACTTTGAATTCATTTGCTCTTCTGAACCTTTAACAAAGTCAGTACATTTCCCGATGCCTTTTCTATAAGACTCAATAGATTTTTTAATATGGCTGTATGTCTGACATAATCTGACCCCCTTCTATCTTATCAGTTTTATCTCCTGCCAGTGCCACCCTCATGCTCTTTTATTATTATATATATATATATATATATATATATATATATATATATATATATATATATATATATATATATATATATATATATATATATATTTTTTTTTTTTGCCACCTGTACTGGCTTCTTTCTTCCTCAAATGCACCACAACCCTTCATCCTGCAGAGCACGTCAGAGAGTTTGAAGGTGAGGCTGAGCACTCATGCTGCTTTCATGCTTAAAGCTCAAATCCTTGGACCATCGCACACAGTACCGCTAGACCTCTACCTCTCCAATATGAAAAGGGGCTGATGTAACTTAGCTTCATGAAAACCATTTGGGGTTAATTAGATATAGGACGAAGAAGCAAAAATCATGAATTTTATAATACTCTGTTGGTACTTTGGCCAGATTCCCTGTGTGTTAGAGGGAGGGAGCCTGGAAATTCAAATAAGCATGAGGATAGGTAGCATGGCTTTTCTAACTGAGTCTTTTAAGAACTGAACAGCCTTGGTCCCACCATAAGTGGCCACCATTGTACAAGAATAAAGCCAGCATCAGAATTGCTAGTACCTACAAGAGTCCTGTTTCACTTTCTTGGATCTTAAAGGTGACTCAGCAGTTTTGCCATATAAGTAGTCAAGACTACAGCTGTGCCTCCAGTGCTATTAGAGGAATCAGGGTCACTTAGCAGAGGAGAATCTTCTGACACACAGGCCTCAAAGTGGTTCGCTTTGGCTGTAATTCTCACCATGACCTGGTTAACCCTCCCAGAGGCTTCTAAACTCCATGAAGACAGTGATAGCGCTTATCTTGTTTACAACTCTATCTCCAGTGGCTAGCATAACACCTTGCACATTATAGGCACATAATAATTATTCCTTAAATGAATGAATGAACTGTACAGAGAGCTAAATTTATACAGTGATTAATATTGACAATAGGGAGGAATTTGACTCATGGCTTCACGAGATTTATGTAAGTGTAAGGAATCTTTAACTACTAGTCAGATGCCATGACAGAAGTCAGAGAAGATATGCACATTTTCACTTGTGGTAAACCACTGCTATAATATTAATAACATTGAATATCATATAAACTAAAACAACTATTTCTTTAGCATATATCATTTGTAGGCATTGTAATCAAAATTCCCCTACTTATTACATCACCCAAGGTAGGTATTATTATATCTAGTTTTTTTGCTAGGACACTAAGGCTATTAAGCTCAAGAAACTTGACCAAGTTCACATTGATGGTTAGGTGCCTCAGTTGGGATTTAAGTATATTATATGCTTTCTGGTATACAGGCAACAGTTACTATTGTCGTTTCCACACCAGAGTAACTGATGCGGTCATCCTAGTGGCTGTACTGGGATTCATAAGACCCTGGAGTGCAGCTCCCAAGGTCAAAAAGATGGCCCCATGACCCAATATCTCAGAAGGGCTGGTGTGGCCAGAGCAGAGGGTGCTATGGGCTATAGGTTGAAAAGGAGGGCATAAAGACTCAAGAGAAGCTCAGAGGAGGGTTGTGGAACCAGCTGCCATCACCAAGACATCTATTCTCCAGAAGAGCCTGGGTAACAGAACAGCTTTAGAAACTTTGAGCTTGACCTGGGGTAGAGAGGATAATGAGAGAGCTTTCCATGTCAGATGACAGGATTGGTATTCTAAATTAAAGTACCAATTTCTTGAATGTACTCCCTTAACATTTCCCCTCTTCATTTACTTGACAAGGTTTTATTTCTGATCTCCTTTGTTGTGATGCTGAGACCAACAATTAAAAGAAGCCTATAAGAAAGACCTGTATTTTGGTTAAGGTACTTGGAATGTGGGTTATGTAAGGTTAAGTTTTTAGCAGAGTGGTTAAAACTGCCCCCATTCCTTTCATCCCCCTGATTAAATAGGACACAAAAGCAGAACCAATGCCAAGGAGTGAACACCAGTCTTCATTCCTGGGAAAGAGAACAGGCTACAGACTGATATGAATCAAGAGGAATCGTGGTGACCTGGAAGTGTCCATGAAAACAACTGAGACAGGTGAGGCAACTGGGCCTGTTTGGTCAACAGAACAAGTTAAGGATTGAAGGTTCTCATATTCATTTATTCATTTATTAATTCATTCATTTTATGTGTCATATATAATGGGGAAAGGAAAAATAATAAGTAGAGAGAGAGAAAGGGAGGGGGAGAGAGAGGGAGAGAGGGAGAGAGGGAGACAGAGGGAGAGAGAGGAAGTGGAGAGAGAAAGTAGATCGCTACAGGATTAGGGGTGAAAGAGAAAAATAGAGTTGTAGTTTAAGGGGTTCATAAGGTAAAGGCAAATGTTTTAAGTTAGGGCAATACATGAGTAGAGAGACAGGATCTAGGAGTGGCTAATGAAATTATGCTCAGATGATGTGATAAGACTCCACACCCAGATGGAGGAGTTGGACTTGACATGCCATAGGATGCTTCTTTCTTTGAGACAGAGAAAGGAGATACTATCTGTTTAACTCTTTTAAGAGATCTTTTTTCCAGAAGAGCCAAGGTATGTTGTTTATTAAGTCACCCAAAACACTAGTTTCAGATATAGTCATGGATAATTTATAGACTATTGTCATGTAATATGTAAACAATAAATCATTTAATATTTTAACAGTGTTGACTTTGTATTCTGATTTGTGGGTACAAAGCTGAGTATGACCCAGTCTCTATCCTCAATGAACTAACGGTTTAGTAGGGGTGAGAGGTATTTAAATAAATCTTTATAAATGTGCTAAATACAATGATCAAGCATGCACTGAGTATCATAGGTACCCTAAGGAGTGGTTATCCTGCAGGGTGGAGTGTGCAATCATGCCTGTATTTGGGTATACATGTTAATTTCTGAAAAGGAGTCTTGCAAGTGATGTTACATGAGGTGAGCACATTTTAGAATTTTATGACTTATTTTAAAAATTCATAGGTGTATCATATATGTTTATCACAGCAAATAATTTAGAAAGATGTTAGAATGAGTATCTTTAATCCAAAATATAGTATCGTCAAAGGAAAGCATTTTGGACTTAATGTCAGACTTTGATGTTTGGGTGTGTGTGTGTAACTTTGGACAGGTTTTTGTCACATCCCTGGGTATCAGTTTCCTCATCTGAAAAATGAAGAAGTTTGCTTCCAAGGCTGCTTCTATCCATGACAGTCTCTGAGTCTCTGAATCTAAGTACAAATTAATATAGCACTGAGAGCATAAGTGCTTTCTAATTGCTGGAGTGTGACAATTTAAAAGAGGAAGGCAAAAATGGTCTATGTAATTAGCTCTGACACGCGTCTCCCTTTATGACAAAGGTCAGTCATTTCAATTTCCTCTGTCTTGCTTGCTCCATTCCCAAAATGGGGATCACATTCCTGATACCTGCCTTTTTTCATGAATCTTTTGTCCAGATTAATAAGGACCTTATTTCCCTGAAGGAAATGGCTCACATGTTGAAGGTACATTAATTCTTTTAGGCCATTAGGGCACCATTTACTTAATTTGATTCCAAAGTGACAGCCATGTACCCTATTTTCCTTGCAGCTCATGGCTTCAGCTTGAAATGCAGGAATGCTATTTAGAAGAAAGAGTATCAATAATTATAAAGTCTCCTTAAGATATGCTGATAACTTTTTCACCCAGGTGTTTTTTTCTCTTTAAAATATCATCATGCTGTTATTTACAACAGGCATTTAATTTCCTTTCACATATCATCTATCAGATGGGAGATACATTGCAAGCTGGGAAAACTGAGGGTTTACAAAAGTTAAATTGTCATAAGGATTGATTCAGGCTGTTAGGTGCTGTTCTCCACCTTAGGTTTTTTGCCTTAGGAGATACACAACATGACTCAAAAACCCTTGCTACTCACCTGCTTTTCACTAGCAAGAAGGCAGAAATTGGGCACTGTAATTTTTTTATTTTTTTTATTAAAAAATTTTTTTTTGTATCTTAGCTATATATATATTTTTAATTTTTTCATTGTTAGTTTCAGGTGTACAGAACAATGCAATATTTATCCTTTTCACCCTCACAAAGTAACAACCTCCCCTCCCCCATCTACTGCCCTCCCACCCCCAATATCATGCTTATCTATTACAATTCCATTGACTCCATTCCCGCACTCTACTCCATGTCCCGTGACTATATGTATATATAATTATAGTTGACATACAATATTATTCAACATCAGCTTCAGAGGGCACTGTAACTTAGATATGCCACTTGGAGCTATGATAGTTGCTGAATGGATTCAAATCAAAAGAGCATCAATTTGGTGAAAACCACCTGTAAGGCATTGTGTTAGGGGATGTGAAGATGACCTGAAAAGGTCTACCATTTAGTAGGATAGACAGTAGCAGTATATGCCTAATGCCTAAGTGTTATGTTTGTGGTGCAAAGAGCTGTGGGAATTCAGAACAGAGGCAGAAACACTGGAGAAATAGCAACTTGTTAGTGGGCCTTCCCTCAGTCAAAATAAAACCTTCCTCTGCAAGTCTGAAGGGGAAAAGAGCCTCTCTTGAATTTTTCTTCCACTGGTTGAAAGAAGAAAACCTTAACTGTTGACAGGATGATATGCCTATATCCACCTCCCCAAATAGTGTCCAAGAGATGATCTGTATAGTTACTAGAAGTACTACAGATCAAGGAATTAATCACTGCTCCCCTCCATTCAATATTGAACTTCTCCAGTTGGTGCCCAGTTCAGGATTGCAAGATCTGAAGGAGAAACAGAATCTCCAGGCACTTTCAGATTAGGATACAGAGGCTTGCATAGAAAATAGCCATTCCCTTTTTTGCTCCCTTCCCTTCTTGACATCCCAGCCTCTTGTTGAGGAATTAAAAGTTTGTAGGAGAATGGATGCTAAAATCAAGAATTGACCATTTGAAATTGTAGACTTCCTAAAAAATGTATATCTATGTTTGGCTTTCTGCTTTTCAGAAACAATCTCATAAAGCAAATAACTGAAACGTTTGAGAAAAGAATAAGAATAAGAATCTCAAGATCCATCCATGTGGTCGCAAATGGCACAATTTCATCTTTTTTATGGCAGAGTAGTATTCCATTGTGTATATATACCACAACTTCTTTTTCCAATCATCTATCGAAGGACACTTTGGTTGTTTCCATGTCTTGGCCACCGTAAATAATGCTGCAATGAACATTAGAGCACATATATCTTTACAGATAAATGTTTTCAGATTCTTTGGGTAGATGCCCAGGAGAGGGATTGCTGGGTCATATGACTCTGGACGGTGAACACACAATGTGATATATAGATGATGTATTACAGAATTGTACACCTGAAACCTATGTAACTTTACTAACAGTGGTCACCCCAATAAACTTTAATAAAAAAAACCAGAAAGAGAAAAGAGTAAGAAAAATACTTTAAAAATTGTTAATAGGATGTCATATGTCAGATAATGCCATATTATTTTCCAAAGTGGTTCTATGCATTTGCAAGTCCAATTGTATAATATAAGATTCCTGTTCTACATCCTTGTCAACATTTGATAATATCTGACTTAAAGTTTGCTAATCTCTTGTGTGTAAAGTGGTTTCCTGATATAGTTTTAATTTGCATTGTTCTGATTATAGATGAGATTAAGCATATTTTCATATGTTTATTTTCTTCTCCTATTATATGCCTGTTTTTTTAATTTTTTTTCTTATTGCTGAGTAGGAATTCTTTCTGTACTCTTGATCCTAATTCTTTATGTGTTATATGTGTTACTAGCTTCCTTCTCTGAATCCATGGTTTTCCTTTTCACTTTCTTTATGGCGAACTTTGAGAAACTAGAATTCTTAATTTTATTGAAGTTAAATTAATCAGTCTTGTCCTTTGTATTTTGTGTTTATTGTATCTTGTTTAAAAAAAACAACAAAAACCTTCCTTATTCTAAGATCATATTCTCCTATATTGTCTTCTAACATTTTTATAGTTTTGCTTTTTTCATGTAAGTCTTTAATATCCCTTGAAATTGTTGTATATGATATAAAGAGGTCCAATTTTGTACTTTTCTATGAAGATAAAATCAATTATTTTAGCACTGTGTACTGAAAATCAGCAATCTACTTCCTCACTGATATGCCATGCTAGCTCTGACATAAATCAAATGTGGCTATTGTTAAAGCTGGGCTCTCCAAATATCACCAAGAGGAAAGACAAGCTGAGTTTATTGCTTACTGTGGTACGGGAGAACACCACCTCACAAAGCTTTGGCAGCAACTTGACGTGGGAGAATGTAAAATCAGAAGTTATTGAGAACTGAAAGTTTGGCTTAAGGCTACTCTTTTACTGTGGGGATTTGATTAGGATCAAGTAATGATCATGATAGTTGAGAGTTGTAGAAAAAAGCAAGGTGAGGATTTTGAGCAAGGGTTTCAAAGAATCTTAGGTGTAAACTATTGGTACTTTCCATCTAAAAGCTGTTGGGTCATTGGGGAAAGGCTTCATGACCTCGATCTTGGCAATAATCTCATGGATATGACACCAAAAGCACAGGCAACAAAAACAAAAATAAACCAATGAGGTTACATTATACCTAAAGCTTTTTGTACAGTGAAGGAAATCAAAGAGAGAAAAGGCAACCATCAGAATGGGAGAAAAATCTTTGCAAATCATATATCTGATAAGGAATCCCCAAAATATGTAAGGAACTCCTATAACTCAAAAACAAAAAACAAAACCAACCAAACAAAAAAAACCCTAATAACTCAATTAAAAAAATGGGCCAAGGACTTGAATAGACATTTCTCTGAAGACATATAAATAGGAAACAGGTATATGAAAAAAAAATGATTAACATCACTAATCAACAAGGACATGCAAATCAAAACTACAATGAGGTATCACTTCACATTTGTTAAGAAGGCCACTATCAAAAAAAATCCCAGGGCCGGCCAAGTGGCGCGTTGGTTAAGAGCTGACTTGGGATGCCAGAGGGCCCCGGTTCGGATCCCACATATGAGGGCCAGTGACACTGCCCTCCACAGCTAAATGCTGAACAACAGCTCGACCTGGAGCTGGGCTGCTGTGAGTCGCCAGTGACGGCGTAGGCTTCAGCCCCTGTGGCAGTGGGTTGCCATGGGCTACAGTGTGTGGCCAGCAGCCAGTGTGAGAGGCCACGCTGTGAGCAGCTGTCCCGAAGCCTGCGGTTGATCTGTCTCGTCCGGGAAGAGCACAATGATGGTGCCAACTTGGGCCAGTGAAGCAACATCCCCCACAGCTAGACTGAAGAACAAAAGGAGAGCAATTTGTTCCCCTTCCCCCAATTCCCCAATAAAAATCTTTAAAAAAAACACACAAAAAAACCCCCAGAAAGTAAGACGTGTTGGTGAGGAATTAGAGAAATTGTAACACTTGTGTACTGTTGGTAGAGATGTATATTGGACAGCCACTATGAAACACAGTACTGAGTGAGGCTTCTCAAAAAATTAAGAATAGAATTACCATCTGATGTAGCAACCCCACTTCTAGCTATATAACCAAAAGAACTGAAAACAGGATCTTGAAGAGATACTTATTTGCACACTCGTTCATTGTAGCATTATTTACAATAACCAAGAGGTGAAAGCAACCTAAATGTGCATCAACAGATAAATGGATAAAGAAAATGTGGTATATCCATACAATGGAATGTTATTCAGCCTTTACAAAGGAAATTTTGTCATATGCTACAACATAGATGAACCTTGAGGACATTACGCTAAATAAAATAAGTTAGTCACAAAAAGACAAATACTAAATGATTCCACTTACATGAGGTATGAAGTGTTCAAACTCTTAGAAACAGAAAGTAAAATGATGATTGTCAGGGAAGGGGAAAAGGGGGTTTTCAATAGGTATAGAGTTTCAGTGCTGCAAGGTTAAAAAAATACATGAATGTGCATTTAATTCAGCAGTTATGAGCTCTCTGATTGTGAGAACTGCCCAGAGAACTGTCCAGCACACTTGCTTACACATAGGTGTTCCATTAACACTTGTTAGATTAAACTATATGCATTGCCAAGATGGAAGAAGAGTTATTTATGAATCTATAGATGACAGCAATGCTTCTCAGCATTTAAAAATGCACTGCCTTTTTCCATGAAGCACAAGTTCTCACTTTTTTTTTATATTCTTTGGAATTCTAAAATAAATGATATAGCATGAATAAAAATATCTATAGAATGCTGATTTTTTAATGTCTTGCCAGACTGGACATGTGCCCATCCCTCATTGATTCTGAAACACTCCCCTTGTTAGTATATTCCCAAGCTTGGAATTGCTGCTGGAATCTAAAGCAGAGGTGACAAACAAAGACACATATGCTTGACATTCCCTGCCCCCTTTTTAAAATCCATGGCAGACATGGATCTTGTTGCTTTCTTTTCCGCTGAGCCCAAACACAGGGTCTGAGCACTTCTCAACACAACCCTCCACATGGGCACATGGATGAACTGGAGTTGGCATGCAAGATGACGTCAACTTTTCATCCTTGGTTTAGGACATTAATTTCCAAGTCCCTGAATTTACATGTAAGGGTCTGTCAATCAAAATAATGTGCATGTCAATATAGCACATAGCAAATCCAGACAGAACTCTGAATGAAGGAGCTGCTCATCTAACTGCACCCATTCTGGGCACTTAAAACTTATCTGGTGCAAGTGACTGCATGTAATAACAACATGAATATTCTGTACTTTGGCAATGTCTTTTAAAAAATGATAAAATTATATTTGGAGCATAACTGAATATATACCCTACAATGTAAACTCTTCATTATTTACCATATGTATCTATAATATAAAATATAAAGCACATACAATGAGCTCTGCTGTCAGCCTTGAAGTCTCTCCCAGGATGGTACTGCAGTTATGGAGTCCAAGGGACCGCATGTGGGACTGCCTATATATATATATATATATATATATACTCGTATACATGCACTCCACACTTATGTGCCATGGGCCAAGTATACTGGACATCTGCCTTCTACTTCAGGGCTCTAGAGTTTTTTGTTTTTGTTTATCTTTTCTGGGAAGAAGTGCTTCTATCCTTTGCATCTATCCTGTGCCTATGGTCTGCCTGACAATAGCACTTTTCTGACCTGTATTAACAACAAGGCTTTTAAACTAGTTAAGCTGGGTATGTGTATGTGCATAAGTGTGTGTGTGGTGGGGTGGGGGAGAGGGGGGATGGGGATGTTAGGCTGAGAAGGGACAAATGCAGAGAGAAAACACACATTAAAACTTATTCTTTTAATTCAACAAATGTTACGGATCACCCACTATATGAGAGGCACTTTCAAGATTCTAGGATAAAGCAGTAAATAAAAACGAAAGTCCTTGTCCCTCATGTACTTGACATTTTTGTCAGAGGAGAGAAGAATGAACAAATAAGTTAGTAAATATACCATGTGTTTGTGGGGGATGAGTGTTATTTAGAAAAATAAAGCAGTGCAAGAAGATAGGTTACGACTGGGTGAGGGTTGTTATTTGTTATAAGGAGGGTCCCAGAATGTGTCAGTGAGGACATCTGAGCTGAGTGAGACCTGAAGGCAGTGAGGACAGAAGCCTAGTGGACGGATTCCTGATGGAAGAGATTTGCAAGCAGAAGCCATGGGTTGGAGCAACCTCAGCTTGTTTGAGGAATGCAAGGAGGTGGTGTGGCCATGGGATTGAGTGAAGGGGGAGGAGGTCACAGAGTTGGGGAAGGGCAGAGCTGTCGCCCACTGGTCATCCTAGCACCTCGATTTTCTTGAGATGGTGAGAGCGTTTTTCATGTTTGAGCAGAGGAGTGGCATCGCTGGAGTTCTGTGTTAAAAGGATCTGTCTGGCTGTTATCTCAATGAAAGGCCATGGAAGGCCTTTGGTGACATTGAATTCCACTGGCTGGGGCTTTTCTGAGCTTATTTTGGGGGCACACAGGGATAATGGAAATGGGGTCTAGCTGGTGCAGTCTGATGGTTAACTTCTTCATCTATTATAGGGGGAGATTGGTGTGCTCCCAAGAAATCTGTGTGGATACCATATGTCCCTCAGGAACAATGTGGCTGCTTGAAGCCATCACTGAATCATTCTATCATATATGTCAACCAACTTGTTGGAAGTGTGAACAACATTCCAGAGCACTATCCTTCTGTTATCTTTACTTGGCCCTGGTTATTTTGGGGAGCAAGGACTTCCTTTCAAAGTCTAGCTGTGAGGGTAACTGCCCTGGACAAGGTGTGTGTTGAATGGCACTTTGCGTGCCTGAATGACCCCCAACATATAAACAGTAACAAGGTTCCTTGGTTCTATGGTTGGTTATGAAGCCCTGTGAGGTTCTGTCCTGCTCCACAATCACTGAGACAAAATCTACCCATTCAGTTTGGAAGAGATACTTCTCCCTGCTGCAAGCTGGCTTTCTTGTGAAAAATAGCCTGTGGCTTTGAAGTTGGTCACGATTGATCCACGTTTTAGGAGAGGTCAGGGCTGCTCATATTTTTCATTGAAATCTCAGGTCAGCAAGCAACACAAAAGCAGGTCCCTGTATTTCAGCAGCCTTCCTCATGGATCTACACATCATGCATAATGCATTGCTTGTTAAAATATACAGAATTGGCTATGATCTGTGTTTTTTATCTTAAGTGTAGGCTCAGGGCCTCAGATTCATAAAAATATTGTTAAATCTGACAGACTTTGTAATTTCAAGAATGAGATCCGTTGGTTTTGCTGGGGAACCCCATTCTAAGCAGGGCACTGAAACAGTATATAGGCTACGAATTGAGATGTGTGCATTCAGCATCAACTGGGTTCTCCTCTTTTCCCCTGGACACATTTTATTCCACCTGTTCAACTTCACTGAAGATAAAAGGCAGAGACAGAAAGGGAGATGTTAGAACTGTCAGACCTTTAAAATGGGAAGCACCCTGACAGATTAAGAAGAAAAAATAAACCAAGACTTGTTACCACTATAATTTAACTGAGGGCAGGTATCCTTTTTTTTTTTCTTTTCATTTTGTTGTTTTGTGAGCTTGGCATTAAGGAAAAAAAAATAGGATGTCAATAAATTCAACTTTGTACATCTATTTAATGAGTTATTTCCTAGTATGAGGGAAAAAAATTTGAACTAGGCTAGGCAGTCTAGAGGGAGACCGTGTAAATGACTTGTAACTAAGAAGATATGACCCTCTGCATAATTCATAATCATTAGTCTAAGTGACACTTCTGCAGTCACTCTGCCAGGGCACTCTGATATGGCGGGGCTGAAACCTAAACAGTCCACTCAGCAGCAGCCAGTCCCTGTGTGATCAGGTTTCTCTGAAAGACAACTTCCTGAAAGGCTAGATTTGGGCTGTTGGATATATTTTTTTTACCCAGAAGATGCTGGCTCAGCTTCATCATGTGTGCAATTTAAGGGTTGCTCAAGTGATTCTTTAAAACTGCATAAAAGCAATTCTGCTGTGCCTGGGAGACAGTATTGCTGTAATGTTCTGTGCATACATCTGCATGATTTCTCCGAGCTAATTCAAATTTAATGCATTAGTAATTCCTTTTCTGCTGGAGCCACCCAGCAGTAATCTGAAGGTTACAGAATGATCTTCCAGCTCAAATAACACTTTCAGGCCAGCATAAATGGAGAGGCAGGAATATAATGGGCAGAATTAGGCTTGCCATGATACATTCCACCCTCATTACCGCTCTGAGCGAGGCTGACCAGAGTTTAGAGTGTTTTTAGAAGGATAATCATCATAGCGTTTTAATAAAACTGAGAGTCAAGCTATAGAGGTCTTTTATCAGAGATGATATAATAACCAAAATGACAGCATATGAACGACTGAGAAAATATTTCCCTGACAACTGAAAGACCATTTTCAGGGTAAAATTAAAGCTTTGATTAAACCACTTAGAAGAACCTACTCACAAATTTTGGGGCAAGGGAGAATAATAATTTAGCTGGGATGTAAAAATATCGACATCTAATTAAAGCCCCAATGAATAATAAAAAGAGTAAATTAGAGAGCATTTAGAAAGTTTTCATAAACTTTTAAATTTTATAATAAAATTAGATTTTTTTTAATAGAACAATTGTGAAGATACTACAGAGTTCCCGTAGGGCCCAGGCCCAGATTCTCCAATTATTAATATTTTACATGACTATGGTTCATTTATCATAATGGATAAACCAATGTTAATACATTATTATTAATTAAAGCCCACGCTTTATTTAGACTGCCTTAGTTTTTATCCAATGTGCTTTTTTTTTTAATGTTCCACAATTTCCACCCAGGATTCCCAATATATCATATAATACTCAACTGTCCTGTTGCCTTAGGCTTCTCTTGCTGTGACAGTTTCTTATACTTTCCTTATTTTGGATGCCCTTGACAGTTTTGAGGAGCACTGGTCAGGCGTTTTGTAGAATGTCCCTGAATTGTGACTTGTCTAAAGTTTTCCTCAGGATTAGATATGGGTTATAGGTTTCTGAAAGATCATAGAGGATAAGTTCCATTCTTATCACATTATCTCAAGGATATATGGTATACTATCAATGTGGTTTATCACTGTTGATATTAACCTTGACCATTTGGCTGAGGTTGAGTTTGCTGGGTTACCTTCCGCCCTCCCCTTTCTATGCTGTATCCTGTGGAAAGGGGTTTCCATGTGCAGCCCACACTTAAGGAGTGGGGAGTTATGCTCCACCTACCTGAGTTATTTGGAGATCTTTACAGATTGTCTATTCTCCCCCATTTATTTATTCATTTATATCAATATTTATATCCATGGATTCATGGATGTTTACTTTACATTTTGTGTTATAATCCTATACTATTTTATTCTGTTGCTCAAATTGTTACAATATTGGCCATCTGGAACTTTCTCAGTTGGCCTCTATGTCTCAAGTCCCTGTGACATGACCCCATCGTATTCTTTCTTTCTTTCTTTTTTTAAATTACTGTTTTGGCATTACAAGATGCTCCAGTCTCATCTTGCATATTTCTTATTTAATTCCTATAATCAGCAGTTTCTCCAAGGAACCTGGTTCTTTTCAGTGGAGAACAGAATTAGAAAACAAGATCTGGGTGCTGGTTGCTACTGCAGTATTATGGTTTCTCTCAGCTGACAGAGTGAGAAAATATGTGTGCGTATAGTAACTCATGTATATTCACACATCTATAAATGTTCCTATATGTAACCCCCTATGTATATATTTAGTAAGAGTTCATACTAAAGTCTGCAAATCTAATACTCATGGATAATTGTAGATTTCTCCCTCGCTTATCCAGAAATTGTCACTCTACCAGTAAGAAACTTGGCTAGATTCAGAGTATTTTCACCACTCATTTTGTTATCTATACTAGATGACAGAGTTCATAACTCAAAGTCTTTCCTATCTGACCCTGGTCATAGAATATCTTTCCACTTCCTACTCAACAGATTGACATTAACCAAAAATATCAAGGGAATGAGCCCATTGGTGATTTCTGAAGTGAGTCCATGGCAAGGACTGAACAGAAGTCTTCTTATCTTTAAATGTGATTCCCTCCAGGCTTAAAAAATTGTGAAAGAGATTGCACGGCCATTTCTTGCTCTACAGTGGTTAAACAAAAGCATTTGGCTTTAAGTGTTGTCAACCTAGTAAACTTCATAGAAATAAAATCACTAAAAGCTGTTCTTCCCTGAAACCAAGTATTACTCATTGGCAGATGTTATCTGTTAGCAAAAGGGCTGCAACCAGTGAATGCTGGGGATCAAGGTCCTACTTAATACAAAAACCTGACATCATCTGTGTCACTTACAAATCTGGTATTAATTATTTGATAAGCTTGGGGATGATTTTGTAACACAGACATTTTGTTGTATGAATGGTGAATGTCAAGGATGACTTATTACTGTGAACACATTTAAAAGGAAGGCTAATATGATTTCTTATAGGAAAGACCCAATGGCAGCTGCACCAGAGAGTCAATTACACTATTGTGTGCAATGCATGGATTTATTTTCCAGAGCCTGAGAAAAAGAACAAGGCACATGAATATCTTCACAAGGATGATGTTTTGGCTTCTCTGACTTTTGGATTACAAGTCTAGGAAAAGAAAAGGCAGAGAGGAAAAGGACGATTCTTGCTTAGCAATCAGGAAGCAGGCTCTTTTAGTCTCCACAATAAATTCATGAGAAGGTTTACATCTACAAAATAACCCTTTAATAGAACATCAAAATGGGAGGCCAGAAGAGGGATATCAACCTTAATATCACTTTACACAGCTGGATCCTCTACCCTAACAACGTTATAAAGAGACATCTCAGAACAGAAGTTGTACAATTCATTATGTGCGTGTGTGTGCGTGTGTGCGCACACGTGTGTGTGAATACAGGACATGTTGAATGTGGCTCATCACGGAAACAAAACAAAACAGAACTCAAAACAAATTTCATGAGACTGACTAAACAATATGGCATGAGGGCCGGCCGAGTGGCGCTATAGTTAAGAACTGGCTTGGGATGCCAGAGGGCCCCGGGTTTGATCCCACATATGAGGGCCAGTGACACTGCCCTCTACAGCTAAGATGCTGAACAACAGCTCAACCTGGAGCTGGGATGCCATGAGTCGCCGGCGACGGC